>NW_007245546.1:0-57125 GCF_000164805.1 Carlito syrichta | reverse complement strand
GGGATGGGATTAACAGTCGTAAATATCTGTCTGGGGATGGGGAAACACCTCTTATCAACAGGTGTTATCAACAATTACAGCAAACGTAATTGTACACCTAACCCTTAACTGTACCCCACAAAATCATAATAAAAAATATTGATTAAAAATAAAAAAATAAAAAAAAAATTATGTATATGTTAACATATTTTTAAAGTTATTTTTTTGTTTGTCTTTTAACTTCTACACTGGAATTAAATGATTTACACAAGCATGAAAGGATTACTGTATTCTGTATTTGTCTATATATTTACCTTTATCAGCAAGTTCCATGCTTAAATGTTTTCATGTTGCTGTTAGTGAGTGCCTTTAGTTTCAACCTGAAGAACTTCTTGTAGACTTTCTTGTAAGTTGCATCTAGTAGTGTTAAACTGCCATAGATTTGCTTAACTGGGAAAGTATTTCTTCTTCATTTTTGAAGGATAGTTTTGCTGGCAGAGTATTTTTGGTTGATAGTATTTTCTTCCTGCACTTTTCATCTTTTAATGTATTATCTCACTTTCTTCTAGCCTGCAAAGTTTCTATTGAGAATTCTGCTAATCTTATGGGCTTTCTTGTACATAATGAGTTGTTTTTCACTTGCTACTTTTAAAATTATGTCTTTGAATTTGAGTTTCGACATTTAGATTATAATGTGTCTCATTGTGGACTTCCTTGAGTTCATTTATTTAGGGTTCATTAGACATTTGTATTTGGGTGTTTATTTCTGTTCCCCAATTTGGGAAGTTTTCAGCTCAGTTATCTCATTAAATAAACTTTATTTTTCTTTTTAGTCTCCTTCTGATACTTCTATAATGTGCATAGTGATCAACTTGATGATAATTCACATTTCATAAGATGTCTTTACTTTTAAAAATTATCTTCTTTTTACGTCTTTGTCTAGATAATTTCAAAGGATCTGTCTCTTGAGTTTGATGATTATTCATTCTGCTTGCTCCAGTTTGCTCTTGAATCCCTCTAGTGAATTTTTAGTTCAGTTATTGATATCCTTTAGCTCCACAATTTCTGTTTATATATATATATATATATTTAAAACCTTTTTGTGAAATTTTTAGTTTGTCCATGCATTGTTTTTCTGAGCTTATTAAGCATTTTATGGTAGTTATTTATCATTTTTAGAGACAGGGTCTTGCTCTGTCACCCAAGGCTCAGTGGCATAATTATGTTTCATTGCAGCTTCAACTTCCTGGGCTCTAGTGATTCTACCACCTCAGCCTCTTAATTCACATCACTATGACTAGCTAATTAAAAAAAACAAACAAACACTTTTTCTTTTGCAGTTTCAGGGTCTCATTGTGTTGCCCAGGCTGGTGTTAAATTTCTGGACTCAAGTGGTCCTCCAGTTTCAGACTCCCACAGTGCTGAGATTACAGGTGTGAGCCACTATGACTAGCACATCGTAGTTGTTTTGAATTCTCTGTCAGATAATTCATAAATGTCCATTACATTATGGTCAGTTTCCAGAGAGTCATCTTGTTCTTTCGTTTGGGCCATGATCCTTGTTTTCTCATCTTCCTTGAATCTGTGTTAGTATCTATGTCACCTCCCCCAGTCTTTAAGGATTTTCTTTTTACAGGTGAAGACTCTCACTATCACCCTAGCCAAATATTCTGGGAACATCTCACACATTTCTGTATATACATCTTCTCTAAAATTATACATATAAATTCCCAATCAGAGGGTTTGTTGATCTCTTTTTTTTTTTTCATAATCTCTTGCTACCTTTAGTGTCCATCTGCTGTACTACTGGCCTTCTGGAGCAGTGACATTGCTGTTGTTCTTCCCAAGGGCCTTAGGTATCTACAGTATGCCAGACTCCATCAGCATTCCAAGACAAACAAGATAGAATTCAGTTCTTCAAGCAGCCTCCAGAAAAGTTGAACTGTTGGATTCATAGTCTGACTTCTTCCCTCTTCAAGGGGAAGCTGGGATTTGGGGGTTTCTGCTGATTCACTCTGTGCTAAATGGGAGGAGCTATGGCAAGTGTGTGCATGCTAGTCCAAACCTCTGCCTTTGTTCTCAGAATCTCTCAACGTAGGACATTTTGCTGTTAGCATTCACATTCAGGCAAGACAGAAAGCAATTCCTCATATATCCTCCAGAAAAGTTATTGCTAGTCACACAGATCAGATCTTTTCTTCCTTCCAAAGAGAATCTGGAGGTTCTGATTATCATGTGGCACTGTGGCACTGATCATGGCACTATATATGAGATAGAAATTATGGTGAGAAAGTGCCTTAAATTTTCCTACTGACTTTGATGAGGCTAGTTTTATGTCTGCCCATGGTACAGGAGCTTCTCAAGTGGTTTCAGGGATTTTTCACACAGGAACATCATATGGATATTGTTGTTGAGTTGATGTATACATGGGGAGAAGGAGCATCCAAACTTCCTTCTGCTATCTTGTTCCTGTCTGGTTTTAAATAAGTATTTTAAAAATTACTCCATTTCTCTCCTCTCTTAGGTTATTAATTATATATCTTTACAAAAAAATTTAGCGATTATCCTAAAGTTTGCAATATAAACTTACAACTTAGTCAATTTTCAAATAATACAATACTGCTTTATAAGCAGTGTAGGTATATGACAAAATAACTTTAGTTTCTCTTTCCTGTTCCTTATAATGGTTTTGTCACTCATTTCAATTATCAATATACTACAGTCACTCAATATATTGTTACTGAAAGGGTAAACTAAGGTGAGGTGGGCTGGTACAGGTACCATGGGAATAATGCAAGACTATGACCAAGTAAGAAATAGAAGGAAGTAAAGTTTATTATTCACCTTTCACATACTGGAAAGGGGGTCATTACTTACAGACAAATGTGGCCTCAAGGGGCCAAGAAGTGAGTATATTTAAGAGTCTTTGGGATAAGAGCGGTTTGGGCCCAAAGGGTTCTGGGTCAAAAGGAATGACCAGGGCTGTAGGTCTTTGATATCGATCCAAGCCACAGGAGTCTTAGATTTTGATGTCCTGCCAGACATTAGCATCTCATACCTTCGGGTGGGGAGCTAGATGGGAGAGACGAGGGGAGTAGTTTTTCTCTCAAGAGACCTGTCAGTAGGCCAGGTGCGGTGGCTCACGCCTATAATTCCAGCACTTTGGGAGGCCAAGGTGAAGGATTGCCTGAGCCTGTGGACTTGAGACCAGCCTGGGCAACTTGGCAAGACTTCATCTCTATAATAAATCTAAAAATTAGCTGAGTGTTGTGGCCTGTAGTTCTAGCTACTTGGAAGGCTGAGGCAGAAGAATTGCCTGAGCCCAGCAGGCCAAGGCTGCAGTGGTTGTGAGTGTGCCACTGCACTCCAGCCTAGGCGACAGAGTGAGCTCCAACTCAAAAAAAAAAAAAAAAAAAAAAGACCTGTCAGGTGTTTCCAAACCACAATCTCCCTGGCAAAAAGGTGGTCTATTATCATTTCTATGGTTTGGGGCCAGCTAAGGGATGATCTTTGACCTTCCGCCTTGGATAAGGAAACTGAAAGTTACTTAGAGATTATTATGCTAAACCATGAGTTGAAAGGTTGGGCAGTCCTTGTCTTGCATCAGATGGTGATTTGTCAAGTGGGTGGGGTAGGCTGCCAGCTTGGCCTGAAGTAAAATGTCTGAACGGTTCCTAAAACCTGCCTATTGGAAATTTATCTATCTGTCTAATCTGAGCTAGAATCAAAGAGTGTCAATTTAAGCACAAATGGTTATACTGAGGCAAAATGTGAGCAAAGTTTGTTCTAATATTCTTGGGGTCCCTCCTTTTATTTCCTCTCTTGCTGTTTCAAAATATTCTTATTTGCAACTAGGGATTTGGGACGGAGGTCAGACTTCTGTATCTGCTTCCTGCTGAGTAGAGGTTGTAGAGTTGTCCCTACCTATTTCTGCCTGTGGATTTTCGAACTAGCAAGAGGTTTGGAACACAGGAGAGGGACACCGTAACTTTATCTAATTCATACAAAGCAACAAGCTAATGTGCAGACTATCATAAGCAAGAATATTATAATGAAGAGGGTAAAGACTGCTGAAATAATGCTGGACATTTGAAAATAAGCATTCAAAGCAAAGGTATGGTAGGCTATAACTTCCAGCCTGTTAACATTGTTAGAAATGTTAAATTGTAAAGCCTTGATTGTGATACAGGAGGGATTACCCATCATCCCACAAAGGCTGTCCATCTTCTCTAGTAACAAGTTTAATGTCATGTGATTGACCAGAGTGAATTGCTTGGTTTCTCCTTCCTTCTTGTTGAACAGGCTTAAAGCTCAGGCGGTATAATCAGCCATGTAGTGATCTCGACATATTAAGGCCTACACGTCTGGGGAAATGTCATCATAAATGGCAATTCTAGCTAATTGAGGACACAACGTGGGAATCCACCTGGGCCCTATAACTGATCTAGCAAAATCCTGTGACCAAAGTAGAATTTTTTCCAGAATTAGAGGTAATATGCCTATGGGTTTGGTTGTGATGTCTTTTAAATTTAAGTGCTGGGAGGAACAGTCCTTCCAGTAGCCCAGCGCTCCCACAGGTCAGCCAACTGGTTGTTATAAGTTGGTCATTATAATTTACTCGTATTACTGTGCTATTGAAAAAGCAGTACAGTTTGATTATGATTAAACTTTTGAAGAGAATACACTCTTAGGGAGCTGGTGCGATTGTTCTTAGCAGAAATTTGTCCTCTGCTGCTATTGGGGTACAGAGGCCTGATGCCTTGGCATCCATAGAGGTAATTAACAGCACTTTTTCACTTGTAGCATAGGTACTAATTTTAAAATACCAGGGATTTTGGGGAGGGCCTGTTTGGGCTCAGGTACCAGGCGGAAAGGCAGATTACAAACTTACCTATACATCTTGGAATGCTGCCACTTTGGAGGGTTGATTGTGACAGAAATCATCTGAATCTTGGTGGAAACCTAGCAAGGGTCCCAGGAGTAGAGGGTCCTCTAGGTGTAGGAACATTATTACCAGGGTGTGGAGTAAAGGAGTAAAAAAAAAATTATCTCTTGTCTCAAGCCCATGTGTTTGGCCTAGAGTTGCCATAACTGTGATGAGCAGGACACTGGTGAAACTCATGCTGGACAGAGATGTTCACCCTTATTCTCAGTTTGATTACTTAACGATCCGTTGGGAAGGGGAAATGTTCCCAATTCCTCAATCTGTCAGCATCTCCTTATGCTATAAGGAATCTGGAGATAGAGATGCTAAAGACAACGGGGATTGAGAAATTGTTAGCTGAGTTTCAACAAATCCCTTTAAGTTGTATATTTTTACTTCTGACCAGGTTAGGGAACCTGGAAATGGAGGGTTTCTTTTATATTGACTGTACATTACTTTATGACAATAAATGTAATGATTGACTAGACAGTCTTTACTGTGTCTGGTCCTGCAGGCATTTCATGAAGTTACCTTTTTAATGATGTATCGGAGATCACCTAATGGTTCGGAGGTGTATGATTCAGTTGGCTGATCTGCAGCAGGGACATCAGTGTCCTGAGTGGGTGCTTGTTTGAGTCTGGACAGGTGTATCCAGAAAGGGAGTCCTAGGAGTTTGGCTGCAGTGGGAGTGGTTAGAATGACTCGAAAGGGTCCCTTCCATGGTGGCCGAAGGGGTTTAGTTTGCCCTGGCAAGTCTTTGAGAAATACCTAGTCTCCAGGTATCAGTTATGACTTGGGAACTGGACTGTCACAGGAGGCTGGGAGATGTTGGTCTGCATAATCTCTTAAAAGCTTTCTGGCTAATTCTAGAACCAGAAGATAATCTCCTAGGGGAGGAGGCTTTTAAGAGGAGGCTCTGCAGCCCAGGCGGTAAGAGAAGGGGCCTGCCATACATTAATTCAAAGGGACTGAGAACAAAGGCACTTTGGGGGTGGCCCTGAACCTCAGAAGAGCTATGGGCAGTAATTGTGGCCAGCCTAGTTTAAATTCCAGAAACAATTTAGTTAGGTTCTGTTTAAGAGTCGATTGTGTGAACTAAGTTTATTCTAAATTTCTCAGGGTTGCTCCTTTCAGTTACTATTATTACTTCATTTATATATTTTGTTAGTTAAGAATAAGAAAAAATGAAAATGCTTTCATTTTTTTTTATATGATACTCTTCTTTTTGTAGATGCAAGTTTTCTTTTTGTTTGAAGAACTTTTTAAAACATTTCTTGCAGGGCAGATTTGCTGGTGACAAATTCTCTCAGTTTTTATTTGCTTTTAAGTTTCTTTTTAATTTTTTTGAGATAATTTTGCTGAATACAGGTTTCTAAATTGGTGATTGTTTTCTTTCCACACTTTTGCTCCTGTGATATTGTGAAATATATATTTAGTCTTCCTTCTTCCATGTTTCTTAGTATATAGCTTTAAAAAACGTTAGAATCTCTTAGGTAATAAGTGCCTTTTTGTATGCTAATGAGATGACTGGTAACTGACTAGGTAGCCACAGAATTGTGATTGGCTGCCAGGAGAACCAACCATATGATTAGAGAGTTGAAATTTTCAGCCTCATGCCCTGACCTCCTGGGAAGGGAAAGAGACTGAAGGTTGAGTTGATCATCAAGTGCCAATGATGTAATCAATCATGTCTCTGTAATGACATCGCCATAAATACCTAAATGGACAGGGCTCTGACAGTTTCTGGGCTGCTAATCAGGAGGTTTCTGAAAGGTGACCCAACTGGAGAAAGTATGGGAGCACCACACCCTTCCCATATAACTTGCCTTATGGATCCCTTCCAGAGTTGTTCCTTGGAATTCTTTTTCATATTCTTTGTAATCAACTGGCAGACATGAGTAAATGTTTCCCTGAGTTTTCTGAGTCATCCTAACAAATTAATTGAACCGAAAGAGGGGGTCCTGGGAATGCCCAAGAGAGGGAAACTAGAGAGGGCTGGAGTTTACTAATTCACCCTCCTCGCCCCTCTCAGATCATGAAAGATTGTGAAGGGCAAACCTTTGTCATGAAAGACATTCTAGGGAATATTTCAAACTAGTTACATTCTCCTCCTTTAGCCCAAAATATAAGGAGATTTTTTTTCTTTGATCTACACCACGAGAATTCCTCAAGGTAAAAACCTGTGAAAATGGGGGACTTCTCTAAGATCAGGTTCTCAAGAGTTTTTAACACTCAAACGAATACTTACTTAGCTTCAAGCGATTCATGAAAGTTATCATTTAAGTGTTCCTGAGGGTTTTTGGCCTCAATGACTTCTGCTTCAAGTAAGCTGATTTCAGCTGTGATTTTGTATTATCTTATCTAGAGATTTCAAGGTGTTCTTCTGCCCTGTGAACTCAATAAGAAAAGTCACTGATTTGCAATTGTAAACTTTTGTCTTGTGAGGATGGGCATGATAACTTCCAAACTCTTTACAAAGTAGAGTCAAATTGCTTATCTCTCCTCAGTTTCTCTTACAACTTCTTTTATAATGAAATCCTACCAGGCCTGGTGGCAGACACCTGTAATCAGCACTTTGAGAAGCTGAGGTGAGAGGATTGCCCAAGTTCAGAAGTTTGAGATCAGCCTGGGTAACATGGCGAGACTTCCTCTCTACAATAAAACAAAAAATTAGCTAGGTATGGTCCCAGCTACTTAGGAGGCTGAGGCAGAAGGATTGCCTGAGCCTGGCAGGTTGAGGCTGTGGTGGTCAAGCTCATGCCACTGCACTCCAGCATGGACAACAGAGTGAGACTCAGACTCTCCCTCCCCCCAAAAAAAAGGAAAGAAAAAGGAATAAAAATTAAAAAAAAGAAATTCCCCTTTGTTTCACATTTCCCTCTGGTAAACTGTGTCACGTTCTCCTCTCTCCACTGGTTTCTATCTGATCTTGCGTCACAGCTGCCATCTCAATGCTTGGCTCTTTCTTCCTTGCTTTTTTGAATTCATTCCATCATTTTTTAGTTCCCATCCCCATTTTGCTTGTTTACCTTCACAGCTTTCTAAATAGAGAAATATGGGAAATGACTATTCTGAGTCTGTATCTGAAAACGTCTTCTAGCACCTAATATACTGATAAGAAATTTGATGTCCTTATTTTTGTTCTGAAAGTTTACATTGCTACATCTAGTCTTTTTTAATCTTCCGGAATGAACACTAAGTATGCCCTTTCATCTACAGCTTTGTTCACTTTGGCATTGGAATATTCCCTTTAACTCTTTGATAATCTTATTTTGGATTTCTTGGTTATATCCTTCTATGACTTCTATTATTCTGGTTTTGGATTTTCTGGGTTCAATCTCTGTCAGTTTATCTGCCCTCCCCCTACCTTTTCCTTCTTCCTGTGCTTCCACAGAAAAATTTTCTCAATTTTATCTTCCAAATATTCTATTTTATCTTATCTTTTTTTTTTTTTTTGAGTCAGAGTCTCACTCTGTTGCCTAGGCTGGAGTGCAGTGGCATGGTCATGGCCACTGCAGCCTTGACCTGCTGGGCTCAGGCGATCCTTCTTACGCAGCCTTCTAAGTAGCCAGAACTACAGGCATGTGCTTCCACACCTGGCTAATTTTTTGATATATTGTAGAGATGAGGTCTCCCCAAGTTGCCCAGACTGGTCTGGAACCACTGAGCTCAGGCAATCCTCTCACCTCGGTCTCCCAAAGTGCCAGGATTATAGACTTGAGGCACCACACCTGACTTATTCTACTAATTTTAAAATTTTAGTTTATATAACTGAAAATTCCAAGATTTTTTCCTGTTTTATGATTGCTTCTTTCTTTAAATAATGTTTTGTTTGTTGATGCAGTATTATTTCTAAACTCTTTTATGCCTCCAGTAAAAAGTTTTGTTTGTTTAAGTTATATTGTGTTCTCTAAATATTGTATATCCTTTATGGTAATAGTTTCTATTTTTTCGTTATGGTTTCTCACTTTTATACTGAAGCTTTCCTCAAATATATGGTGGTCCTTTGGTTATCTATTTATATATGGCAGTAAAGCAGTAATATGTATTCATGGGACTTTTGTTCATATTATAAGAAGTTTGTCCACAGATAGGATTTCCTTTGAGGTGACAAGGCAGAAAGGTTGTTATTAAATGGAGGAACCTCTAAATTACAGCTTCCAGATTAGGCAAATAATAATATGGAACACCTAGTTAAATTTGAAATTTAGAAATAAGTATTTTGCTTACAACCTCAGCCTAAATGCCGTTATGTGAAGGTATTTGCTCAGGGCCAGTTTCTTTTGAGAGGAATCCTCTAATTCTTTGCCTGGGGCAAAATCTGACTAGTTTTGTGATATGTTGGAAGTTGAATGTTCTGTATGTACAAATTTTCAACTAATCTTTATTTTCAGTGTCATATATCACTGTTACCCTCTCCCAGATCAGACATTTTTTAGCATAAAGTGTCTCTGTGATTCCATAACTATTATGGAATATCATCTCAACTGAGTATCCCTGAATATACTGTAGGCCAGAGAGCTTCTGAATTAATGTGCCTAGGTGGATTACAAATAGATTTCAAGACAGTAAAAAGTATACACTTTTATGATGATAAAAATTTAATTTAATTTTTAAAATTTTGAAGATGTGGGGTACAATTCAGAGTTAGGCATACAAATGTTCATTATGCGGGTACCCTTGTTGATGAGGTGTGCCTCCCTCCCCTGGCAGTTTACCTCAATTGCCAATTCTACCCCCATCCCTTGGCAGTTTCCCACTACTGCCAATCCCTTTCTTATAGTATTATGATCATTGTTCAAGGCCCCCTTATGAGTGAGAACATATGGTACTCTGTTCTTTGTTTCTCAGATCACTGAGTATGATAGACTCCAAATCCATCCAAGTTGCTATGAAGTCCATACATTTGTCCTTCTTTATGGCTGCATAATATTTCATTGTGTATATGTACTACATTTTTTTAATCCAGTTCAGCTTCAATGGGCAATACAGTTGGTTCCATGTTTTTGCTATTGTGAATAAAGCTGCAACAAACATGCGTGTGCAGATATCTTTTTGGTAGAATTACTTGAATTCCTCCCGGCATATTTCCAATAGGGGATTCATGGGTCATATGGAAGGTCAATTTCTAGTTCTTTCAGAAATCATCACACTGTCTTCCAAAGAGGGAATGAAAATTAGCATTAGCATTCCCACCAGCAGTGTAGAAGCATTTCTTTTTCTCCGTATTCTCACCAGTATCTATTGCTTGTTTTATTAAAGATGGCCATTCTTACTGGGGTTAGGTGATATCTCAATGTGGTTTTGATTTGCGTTTCTTTGATGACTAGTCAGACTGAGCATTTTTTCATGTATCTATTGGCTGTTCATATGTCTTCTTTTGAGAAGTGTCTATTCATATCTTTTGCCCACTTTGTGATGGGACTGTTTGTTTTTTTCTTTTTAGCTCGTTTGAGTTTCTTGTAGATCCTACATGTTAGGCCTTTGCCATATATGTAGTTGGCAAATACTTTTTTCCCATTCTGGGGGCTGTTTCCTCACTCTCTTCATGGTTTCTTTTGGTTTGCAGAAGTTTGACAGTTTGATGAGTTTACACTTGTCTATCTTATGATGATAGAAATTGAAAAGCATTTTTACTATTCTTTAAAAAACTTACAGCAGTTAAATTTTTAGTTAATATTCATTGACTTCCTAATTTCAGTGTTGTTATTATTATTATTATTATTATTATTTTGAGTTGGAGTCTCACTCTGTCACCCAGGCTAGAATGCAGTGGCATGCTCAGAGCCACCGTAGCCTTGACCTGCTGGGCACAGGTGATCCTTCTACCTCGGCCTTCCAAGTAGCTGGAACTACGGGCATGCGCTATCATGCCCAGCTTATTTTTTGATTTATTATAGAGACGAGGTCTCACCAAGTTGCCCAGGCTGGTCTTGAATCCCTAACTCAAGCAATCCTTTCCCCTTGGTCTCCCAAAGTGCTGGGATTACAAGGCTTGAGCCACCATGGCTGACCTAGTACTTGTTATTTTAATGTATAAAACTCTATGTAGCACATCCTTTATCAGCAAACTTTTTTTATTGGGAAACTTGTTTTTAATAAGTTTCTTTGTTTTGAGTTTGAGCATAAAATTGTTAATGCAACAACAGATTACTTCTGGCTAGTGTGGTATATCGTGCAGCCTTTCTGCAAACCAGGCTCAATTTTTTTTTCTTCCTCAGTCAACTGGCCCTTTGGAAATCCCTAGGAGGCCATAAGTGGCATTATTGAAAAAAGTGACAGCACAGCAAGGGTAGAGACCATATGTTCGCACAACTTCCTTTTGCCTTTAGGTCCTTCTAGAGTTCAGTATTTCTTATTTTCACACACCAAATGTATGGCTTCCCAGATCACATAACACTCAGTTAATGACGAATAGTCACATCTCATGGCACATAATTCAGAGTTAAGTTTCAGTAAATACCACAAAGACTAGTGGCAAGAAGGCATCTGTTGTGTAAAAGAAGAATATTTATCTTCTAAAAACAGGTTGGCATGTTTCCAAGATCCTAGAAATGTCTGTGAATCCTCAGTCAGGGGTTGTCATTGAGCAAATGCATGTGTTCTTCCCTAGACCTTTTGATTAACAATATATCTTCTGGATCCCCACTCCAATCTCTGCGTTAGAAAGCAGCTTGTACCGCAGACTTGGGTTATCTTGAATGAATGTCTTATTGTGGTCTGGCTCCTACTTAAAGTGGCAGTCTTACATGCTATTTATTTAATCAATTGAAAGAAGACACGCATACAGATATTTTCTCCAAAATCATAAAAGCATACCTAATGTTACATCTCTATTTTAGTGATAAGGAAGCAAGGTACAAAACCTTATCTTTCACCTTAGAAGGGATATTCTGATATTCCTTCAATTCTGAATTTCCTGAGACTTCAGATTTTGAAGGACACTTGATTTTCCTGGGTATTAGCTCTTTATGTGCCTAGGATGTCTACTGCTATCGGCTCACTATCCAGGGTAACTGCTACTCTCTGCTCATCAGATTCTATCAGTGGTATAGAGGATCAGTATGATGGTTATGGAATGGAGAGATAATGGAAGTGTTTGCAGATTACACTATGACATATCCCCAAAGTATTGAAGGGACATAGACCCAAACAATGAGAACTTTAACCTTTGGACCCTGCTGCTGACTGTGTGTGTGTGTGAGATAAAGATAGAGATAGAGATAGAGAGATAGAGAGATAGAGATAGAGATAGAGAGAGAGAGAGAGAGAGAGAGAGAGAGAAAATGAAATTGGGGCATAAAAGGTACCAGGAGTCTAGCTAATTTGTTTAATGAAAGAGCCCACATATATATCAGCAGCTGTGATTGACTGAAGATATCCTCCAGTTAACTATAAGTTATTGACATTTTTCTAAGGTCAATTTATTTTCTACATGGGACAAAGAGGCAAGTTAAATGGAGATGAAATCGGATTTACAACTTAAGGATTTTTCAAGTACTTGATGGAGACACTAATATCTGAAATGCCCTCAGAAGTATAGAATTGATTTTAATTTACCATTTTAGTAGTGAGTTTTTGGTTTATACCATAATCCTTTTCTTCATAGTTCAGGGATCCAGTGTTGAGATAATATCAGAACTAAGCATATATAGTCCAGTTAAACACTCACAAACTGAGAAAATAACCACAAGTATGTTCTTAGATATACTAAGTCCATTTTTTTTTGAGTTGGAGTCTCACTCAGTCGCCCAGACTGGAGTGCAGTGGCATGCTCCCGGCCACCGCAGCCTCGACCTGCTGGGCTCCAGCAATCCTTCCGCCTCAGTCTTCCAAGTAGGTGGAACTACAGGCACGCGCTACCACGCCCGGCTAATTTTTTTGATTTATTGTAGAGATGAGGTCTCGCTAAGTTGCCCAGGCCGGGCTCGAACCCACGGGCTCAGGCAATTCACTCACCTTGGCCTCCCAAAGCATGGGATTACAGGCTGAGCCACCGAGCCTGGCCCTAAATCCATTTTAAGATGAAGTTTAGTCAAAACTCTGGTTATCAATTGACCACAAAGTCCTTTCTTCCTTCCTTTTTTCTGTTGTAAATTTTATTTATTCACTCATTTAAAAAATTTTATTATAAACTGGCAATTAATAATTTTATATATTTGTGGGACACAATGTAATATTTTATGAATTCATATATCTCCTACCTATAAACGTGTTCCATTCCGAGAGTGTGTTCCTAAGTCCAACAAAGTTAGCCTAGGTACCCAACCAACACAATCGACTATATAGTATCTATCATAAGTTTACAATGCTTTTCACATAAATACTACATAAAAAACAAGTAAACAAAAATAAAACATTTTAATCTTACAGTATAGTACAGTACCTTGAAAAGTACAGTAGTTATCATTTGGTGTTTCTTAGTAATGTCAACTACATCACTGCTGCTTTTATGCTTGCTTCTGGACATCCTGGGCTTGAAATAAAGATATCGTACTACTGTACCCTATATTGTACTGTACAGTAAAGTACACAAAAGTACAACCACTTGCAGAGGATGCACACATGTGACAATGTAGGCTAGACACGTGAACCAACTTATATGATTGGACATGTGAACATATGTTCACATCTCTGAAAGTTTGCAACTTGAAGGCTTGTATTAGGTCAAAATCCCAGCAGGGCTTCCAAAAGGTCAGACCAGACTGGGGGGTCTGCTATCTGATGTGCAAAAGATACAAAGAATTGCACAGAAGTTAGATTGAAAAATATAGTTTATTTAGAAAATAAATTTGAGAAAAGGAAAGAAGAGATTCACCTCCCCAAGGTAGGGGAGGGTGCCAAAGCAAGGAAAACTTGGCGGCCATAGCTCAAAGGGCCACATGGTCAGACAGAGTTTAGCAAAGCAATGGCAAATGGCTGCTGGAGGTTGAATGCTTTTAAACCTTTCCTTTGATGGGGGGCAGGTTTTGACGGTGATTTGGTGGTGGCTTGTTTCACATTATCACGAAGGAGCAGGTGAGCACAAGTACTGACGTCAGGTGATGGATGGAAGGCAGATAGGTGAGTTAGTCACATGACTAGCCACGGTAATAGGGTCTGTCGGTATCGTGAAGGTCATGAAGGGTTGATTAAGTTAACTTGGTTTAGGTAAATGCTTGGAATATGAAAGCTAAGTAGTACGAAACAAGCTTGTGAGTAGTTGCAAAACCATTATCATTAGGTACCTCTGAGGAACCAGTTCTGTACTTGATTAGAGGGCTAGCTAGGTAATGTTAAGGAAATATGACAGAACCGGGCAGTGTTAAAATAGCTGCTCTTTGGGTATATTAACTCCATCTTGGTCCTTTCTGTTCATATATAGGGGATTTACTGTCCAATGTGGAGTAATTAAATCAAGCTGATTGACATATCTATCATCCAAAATACTTATTACTTTCTGTGATAGGAACATTTGAAATTGATTCTCTTAGCAATTTTGAAATATACTGAAAGGATAAACTGAGGTGAGTGGGCCGGTATTGCAACAATAATGCAAGACTGCAACCAAGTAGAAGGAAGTAAAATTTATTATTCATCTTTTGCAAGTTGGAAAGGGGGCTGACACTCAGAGGCAAGTGTGGCACTGAAGGGAAAAGAACTGGGTATATTTAAGGGCTTTTGAAGTAAGGGAGGGTTGGGACCTGGAGGGGGGTCTGGGCCAAAAGGAATGTCCAGGGCTCTGATGTTGATTATAGCCACAGGAGTCTTAAATCTTGATATCCTGTCAGACATTAGCATCTCCTCCCATGGGTGATGAGCTAGATGGGAGGAGAAAAGTGGACAGGTTTTTCCTATAAGGGAACTATCGGGCGCAATCTATAAGTTCCTTGGTGAAAAGGTAGTCTATTATCATTTCTGGGACTTTAGCCAGCCAAGGGGGGTGATCTTTGACCTTTTGCCTTTGACAGGGAACCTGAAAATCTAGATATTTATGCTAAACCATGAATTGAAAGGTTGGACTGTCCTTGCACCTGATGGAGATTTGCTGAGGGGGTGGGGCAGGTTTCCAGCTTGCCCTGCAGTAAAAATGTCTGAACACTTCTTAAAATCTGCCTATTGGAAATTTATCTGTTTATATCTAACCTGTGCTAGATTCAAAGCATGTCAATCTACGCACAAATGGCTCTGTGAGGCAAAATGTGAACTAAGTTTACTCTAAGTTTCTCAGGGTCCAGTTTTTCACATACAATAAGTGATAATTAATTGTACTCACTATGCTGTGCAATAAATCTAAAAAAACCCCTCTATTTCTCCTGTCTAAGATTTTGTACTCTTTGACCATCATGTCTCCAATTCTCTGACTCCCAGTTTTTGTAATCACCATTCTGATCTCTGCTTCTATGAGTTTGATTGTTTTAGATTCTACATGTGAGAGCATATGTTTGTCTTTCTCTGCCTACTTTATTTAACTCTACTAATATTCTCCAATCCATCCATATTGTTGCAAATGACAGAATTTCCTGTTTTTTTAAGGGTGAATTATATTCCATATTTTCTCTATCCATTTATCTGTTAAAGAACGCTTACACTAATTCCATAACTTGCCTATCATGGATAGTACATACATCTCTTAGACAAACTAATTTCAAATATTTTGGGTAAACACTCAGAAGTAGGATTGCTGGATCATATGATAATTCTACTTTTAATTTTTTAAGGAACTTTCTTACAGTTTTCCACATTGGCTTCACTAATTTACATTTCTCCAAAGTACTTCCTCTTTAACTCAGAAAACAATAGCATCCAGGGCCTCAGAGGTTTGTGTCATCTCAATTACCAGCAGAAGGTGAAAATAATAGTTACCCTGAAAAGTGGCCTCAGTGGGCCACTTTCTTGAGTAGGTTAGAAGATTTTTACTGTATTATCGCAAGTTCCTTCCACAAATCTACCTGGTCTTACTTGATGCTCTGGGAATATTACTAACTCAGGTCTGGAAATTGGAAGAGAAGCCTTTACTCTTATGATGACTCAAGTCGGGCCTTTGTTCACCAGAGATAGAAGTTTTTGTTGTTGCTATACAAATCAAGTCGAACCTTAATAAAAGTTGCCCATAAATTTTAGCCCTAGTCTCCATGATCAATTAGTCCATGTCAAAACTCTCTGTGGGTCAAACCATTTAAATATTTACTCTGGCCATGGTACCCATCGTGGCCATCTTGCCCATCCAACCTCTGGCTAAGTGATGCTCTATTTGGCTCATTGAAATCAGAGAACTCATTTAAATATAAGCATCTTTCAATCTTGAAGAACGGCCACTACAGAGCTTCAGAGTCTTTCAGGAAAGGTGATACTTCAATCTATTACAGCAAGTGTTGCAGCTCACCGGTGGCAGGAGCAAATGGAGTATTGCCATGCATGTTCAGAACAGGCACTGGAGATGGAGTGGAGAATCGAGAGCGTTTATTCTGGAAGTCTCAGGTGGAATAGTCTACCAATACTTGGGCCCGGATCCTCAGTTACAGGCTATTTTTTATACATATTCAGCGGACCCCACTGAAGTCTTCTGGGTATAACAGGTTTGGGGGCCACATCATCAGACCTGGGCTTTGTTACTGGTGGTTTTATAATTTTAAACTGAGGACTATGAGCAGGAACTTTCACAGCAAACATCACATCAAACGGTGTAGCAAAGCACACTTACAGAAGCAGACACAGCGGTGAGGGCAGCTGCTCATTTGAGATAAGGCTCTTAGGGTCTGGCTTCTTGATTAACTACTTGTTATAGGACCTGGCTTCTTGATTAACTCTTAGTTTTCCTGTCTCAAATCTTCCTTGACTAAACATTGACGACAGCAATGTATTTCTTGGTGCTTAGGTATTGGCAAGTACATTTTGGGCCCTCTCAGAAGATGGAGTTGGGAATGTGAGAAATGAACTCACCTGTCCAAAATCAAAGGATGGACGTGGAGACGTGGAGTTCAGCAGAAGAGAGACTTTAATGGTGGTCATGCAAGATAGGGTGTCTGGTGGCCTGGCACACCGGAGCTGTTACAGTTAGCATATTTGTAGCCTAGAACGCTAGTCCCTCCCCTAGCCTCCCATAGGCTGGGTTCCACAAGGTCACAACTCTTTCCCCCAGGTCGCCTACATGGCACACATCAATTGGGTCACATAATTAGTTCATTTGCATGTCCTATTTGCTCATTGGCTTAGAGGATTTCATTTTAATTGGTTCCCTCCAAAATTTGAACATAAGAGCTCGCCAAAGTGAAAGCCCGTGAAAAAGAGAACAAAGAAGCAGGAAGTGACTCAGCAAAGGCATTTAAAAGTGGCTCAAGGTTCATTTTGAAAATAAATCATTCTACTTCTTACAGGAGGTAGGTTGTACCTGGTTAATTTATTTTAACATTTTTATCTTCTTAAATCATGGAATTCTTTCCTTAATAGTATTCCAGAGATGATTTATTTTTGACAAGATCTCACTCTGTTGCCTGGGATGGAGAGCAGTGGCACTATCATAGCTCACAGCCACTTTAAATTCCTAGTCTCAAGTTATCCTCCTGTCTCAGTCTCTTGAGTAGCTGGTATTACAGGTGTGCACCTCTATGTCTGGCTAATTTTAAAATTATTTTGTAGAGACAGGGTCTCACTTTGTTTCCCAGGCTGGTGTCAAACTTCTGACTTCAATCAATCATCACACCTCAGCTCCCAAGGTACTGAGATTACAGAAATATGCCTGTGTGCCTGGCCTACTATTCTGAAGATTTGGGGCATGTCAAGTTTATTTCATCATATCTGTAAATTCATCGTGGCCTATAAATCTGTTCATTCTTCCTTGGTATGACGCTCTTAGGTTTCACTTCCACGATATTCCAAAAATGCAACAACTAAATCATTTAATTATTTTGGTGTGTATGCCGTTGACTTTCTGAGTCAATCTTTATGCTGAGGACTAAACTGTGGCCTTTTTCTTTACCATGCCAAATTCCTAACTAAAAGTTCTGGAGAGATGGGTTTTTGCAATTAACTAAATAATATGTTTACTTTCCAACCTGATTCTGGCATAACATCACATAACAGATAAAGAAGAAGAGTCAATGTATTTTATGACCTTGTAAAGCTGTCTTTTGGGGACTGTGGACACCTTTTAAGACACTTATGTATTCTCTCTAAAGTCTGTCACCTAAGAAGCTTCATCCTGTCAAAAAAATTTGGCTCCCTTTGTTA
The DNA here is from genome assembly GCF_000164805.1 of Carlito syrichta. Lineage (NCBI taxonomy): Eukaryota > Metazoa > Chordata > Mammalia > Primates > Tarsiidae > Carlito > Carlito syrichta. The sequence goes on along the minus strand of NW_007245546.1, from coordinate 39,013 downwards.
TTCTTCAAGCTGTCTACTTCCTTTCCTGCTTTCAGAATTCCTTAGATAGTTCTTGCTAATTGCCAATCAAGAGATCTTTGAATCCACCAATAGCCTGTAAGCCCCTGCTTGGAGATGTTTTTCCTCCCTGAGCCAAACCAATATGAATCTCATATGTATTGATTTATGGTTCTTGTAACTTCTGTCTTTCTAAAATGTGTGTAACCCAGTTACCATGGGGGGCACACATTCTCAGGACCTCTTGGGGAGGGGTGTCATGGGCCTAAGATTACTAACATTTGGCTCAGAATAAACCATCTTAAACATTTTTACAGAGTTTGGCATCTTTTGTTAAAAGTAACATCCTCCATCCAAACTATATGATGTTTGGAATTGATTTTGGTTACTAATTTTTAAAGCAATAAAAGATGGAAGGAGTGAAGCACAAGAAAACTTGCATCTTACTTAAAAAGGTATGCTGCTCAGGTGACGCTATTAAAGGATCTCAGATAAGGCACTCATCAGGCGGGGAAAGAAGGACTGTCTTCTACTGACCAAGGTGATCTCCCTCCCCGAAGCCAGGCATAGGGATCTGGGGCATCATGATTATCTGAGTCTAGCCAAATGTCTTCATTTAAATTATCATGATGTCTCTATTTCCCAATTAATGTACTAAATTTTTTCAGACCTTTTTTTTAGATTTTATTTTCTTAAAAATTATTTATTTTTAAATGGATGGTTATATATTACAAATTGTATATACTTATAATGTACAAGTTGTTTTAAATATATATGTATATATTAGAATGGCTAGATTGAACTACTTAACATATGCCTCACCTCACAACTTCCCATTTTTTTGTGGTAAAAGCACAATCTACCATCTCAGCAGTTTTTAAGAATATGATACATTGTTATTAACTATAGTCACCAAGTTATATAATAGATCTTTTGAACTTATTTCTTCTTCCTAACTGAGGTTTTGTATACTTTGATCAACATCTTTTCAGTTCTCCGACTGCCCCCAGCCTCTGGTAATCACCATTCTACTCTCTATGTCCAGAGTTTTTTTGTTTGTTTGTTTGTTTGTTTTGAGTTGGAGTCTCACTCTGTTGCCTAGGCTGGAGTGCAGTGGCACATTCACAACCACTGCAGCCATGACCTGCTGGACTCATGTGATCCTTCCACCTCAGCCTTACAAGATTGTTGTATATGTAACTACAGGCACACACTACCATGTCCAGCTTAATTTTTTAATTTATTACAGAGATGAAGTCTCACCAAGTTGTCCAGGGTGGTCTTGAACCCCTGAACTTAGGCAGTCCTCTTGCCTTGGCCTCCTAGAGAGCCGGGATTACAGGCTTGAGCCACTGCCCCCAGCCTGTCTATGAGTTTAACTTTTTTAGATTCTACATATAAGTGAGATCATGAGTGTTTGTGTTTATTTACCTGGCTTACTTGTATTTCATATGTAATGTCCTCCTGGTTTGTCCACGTTATTTCAAATGGCAGAATTTTCTTCTATTAAAGCCTGAATATTATTCCATTGTATATATCTACCACATTTTTCTTATCCATTTATCTGATGATGGATATGTAAGTTGTTTCCATATCTTGGCTATTGTGAACAATGCTGCAATAAACATCTGAATCAGATCTTTGACGTATTGATTTGATTTGATTTTGTTGTTGTTGTTGTTATATACCCAGTAGTGGTATTACTAGATCCAGAAAAACTTGATGTTGTAAATTGACATATTTACCATAACCTAAGCTGGGATTTATTTATTTATTTATTTTGAGTCAGAGTCTCACTCTGTTGCCCAGACTGGAGTACAGTGTCACTCATGGCCACTCAGCCTTGACCTTCCACCTAAGCCTTCCAAGTAGCTGGAACTATAGGTGTGCGCTACCACACCCAGCTTATTTTTTAATTTATTGTAGAGATAAGATCTCACCAAGTTGCCCAGGCAGATCTCGAACCACTGAGCTTAGGCAATCCTCTCACCTCGGCCTACCAAAGTGCTAGGATTACAAGCTTGAGCCACCAAGCCTGGCCAAGCTGAAATTTAAAACCCTAAACTACTTATTTCCCTTTTTCTTAGTCTTAATAATGTAGTTAAAAGTAGACAGTCCCATGAGCTTTACATTCTTCATTTTTACCATAATACTCTATTGTAGCAGTTTTTTCTATTAAAACATTGATTCTTGAAAACACTTCATCCCAGGTGATCACAAGTGATAAGCAACTATTTTACCAATGTTTGACATTTAGTTCTAGTGGAATACTTTCTCGATCGAAACATATTGAGATCAGATAGCAAATCTTAGATTACCATTACTTTGATACTCTGTTATAGAGATACTCAGTTGCATATAACAGAATCTAACTTGCTTAATAAAAATATTTACTACAACATATGAATTACAGAAGAATTGGAGAAATAAGTTCTAGTTTGTGCTTCCAGAAATAATACACAAAATGACAGAAAAGAGCTGGCTGTCTTTGTAACTGCTGTTCCTCCCAAAATGAGAAGACTGCCTGCCAAATTGAGAAGCCATTACTAAAGGTGTTAGTTCTAGAACCGTGCTGCAACTTGTAAAATCCCCTCTGGCAATAGGAATGCGTCATTCCAATGCTTCTTTTCTCACTTACTTCATTCTGAATTTAAGTTTCAAACCAAAACAAAACAAAATGCATGAGTTTGTGAAAATTAAATCATGCCTGGAACTGTGTCTACAAGTTCATCTGTGATATGTAGTTTTTATAATTTCAGTCTCTGTAGCACCCTAGAAGAAGATCCAAACAGAAGTTGAAAAAGTCACTTGGACACTAGCAAGATGGTGGAAAAGGAGGTTCCAGTCCCCATCCCTCCACAGAAACACCAATTTTGGCAGCCATGCATGAATGAAAATACTTTTATGGGAGTCCTGGAGTTCCACTGGGAGGATCTAGCAACTGAGAATGGATTCATCGAAGAGTTAGAGAAAAGCAGTTCCACTTTATTTGCATCACCTTTCTCCTAAGGCAGCACAGCTCAGTGTTGAGAGAAACCCCCTCAAACCACAATTCTACCCACAAAGGGATGCAAGAATGAAGTGCTTGCCTGGCTTCTCCAACCTTGTGGGACACTACCCAGGAGATCCATTTCTATCTAACCCTACCCAGAACACTAAGGAAGCTGGCAGAGCTGAATTGTCTGAGGGCAGATAGAACAGAGAGAACTAGCACCTGGATCTAACAGGTGGCATAGATTCTGTTAACTGGTTCATGGATTCTACCAAGTGACCCACCCATGAACTTAGAAAGACAGTTTGCCTGTGGATCTTCCTAATCAGTCAATATATACTACCAGCACCCTCTGTGCTCCTCCCCCATATTGGTGCCTTGGGTGGCCCCATGCATGGCATCCTACTGACAGCATGTGTGTGAGTCCTCACAGAGAACACAGATCTCAGGAGCAAAATTTCAGGAGCTAGCTTGAGCTGGGGCTTGAGTGGCAGATGGATTCCTGCAACCGGAACTGACAAATGAACGTGATATTGGCACTCATGCTAGGCTCCCCCATTCCCCAGGACCTTGGCAGGAGGAGATTTGTCACAGAGGCACCTCCTGAGTAGATGCAAACTGCAAAGGATACTGAGTAGCTTGATCAGCTGTCACAGTCAGGACCAGGGAGGTCACTCTGTCAGGACTGGAGCATGAAGAAGGAAGCAAGTCTCACTCCTGCCAGGCAAGGCTATCCCTCCCTCCCCATGCTAAGACCTCAGTGCAGAAAAGATAACCCTTCACCCAAATATTTTGCCAGGTTCTGAGGACTGCCTTGCCACTCCCATCAAGGTTGGAACCCATCACTGGGGGGCCCAAGTGTAAACTCATCCTGTTCAGCTATGGCCAAATTTGCCCTACCCCTTTTGAGACAGAGCATGGGTTCTAGGTTACTGGGAGCTCTACGTCACAATGTACCACCTGGCAGACCAGAGCATTTCTCCTAGGGAATAGAGGTCAGGCATAAATCCTACCGCTGCTTCCAGAGTTGGCCCTTACTTGCAAGTGCCACTGATACCCCATTGCAACAACTGCTAAAGCCAGAGTGCAGGGCTCAACAAATAGAAAAGCTTCCCAGGTCTGCTGCTACCCCCATTGCACACACTACTCCAGTTGCCCAGGATGCCAAGGATCTGCTTACCCACCCAGTACACTGCTACTACAACTGGCATCAGATAATCCACCCAGAGGCCTGCCTAGAACTGCCAATATAGGTATCAGAATATGTTGTTCTAAGTCACAAGGATAGACATGCTTAGTTCACCACCACTACCATAGCAAACTACAGAAAGAACCATCATGCATTTTAGTCTCACACACAGCTTTACTATAACCTCCACCAACAACAGAACCTTAATACACTGAGAAATCTATAGATATCACTAATACCAAGGATAGCAGAGAGAGTCATTGACACTGCACATACTCGGAAACAAAGCCAAACAGCCCTACCCAAAAAAATCAGTCATATATTCAAGAAAAGTTGTTCCCCTCTAGAGAAAGTAATTAAAAAATAAGAAGAAATGACTGTTGCTATAGATGTGCAGGAATCAACATAAAGATAGGGAGCATGAGCAGAAAGGTAAGATACCCTCAAAAAACACAATAATTTTCTAGCAATAGATCCTAACCAAAATAAATCTTCAAAATGCTAGGTAAAGAATTCAAAATAAGCTACTTGGAAGGCTGAGGTGGAAAGATCACCTGAGCTCAGCAGGTCAAGGCAGCAGTGGCCATGAGTATGCCACTGCACTCCAGCTTGAGTGACAAAATGAGACCTCCAATTCAAAAAAAAAATTCTCCACTTAAAAGATATAGACTGGTGGAATGAATAAAATTAACATAATCCAATTATATGCTGCTTATAATAAACTCATCTTGCCTGTAAAGACACATACAGACTGAAAGTAAGGGGAATGGAGAAGGATAATGCACATAAATGGAAATCAAGCACAAGCAGTAGTAGCTATTCTTGCATGTCTAAACTTCAGCCACCCTCAGAGTCCTCTCCGTTTGATGCTATAGAGATGCTTTTTTTACTGCTTAAAACAGTTTTTGAATTTGTCAAAGTTTAAATATGGAAGAATAAATACACACTTTTTAAATAAATAAATTTGGGGTTTTTTGGGTCCCGCTTCATATTCTTTATCTGGTTCTTTATGGCTATATACTTGTATTAGTCTGTTTTGCACTTCTATAAAGGACTATCTGAGGCTGGGCAATTAATAAAGAAAAGAGGTTTATTTGGTTTAAGGTTCTACAGACTGTACAAGAAGCATAGTGCTGGCATCTGCTTCTGGTGAAGCCTCAGGGAGCTTATGATCATGGCAGAAGGTGAAGGGAGAGCCAATGGATCACACAGCAAGAGAACAAGCAAGAATGTGAGGAGGCGCATCAGGTTCTTTTAAACAGCTAACTCTCATTTGAACCAGTAGCATGAGAACTTACTCATCATCAAGGGGATAGCGCCAAACTATTTATGACGGATCCGCCCCATGCCTCAATACCTTCCACCAGGCCCCATGTCCAATACCAGGGATTGCATTTCAAAATGAGATTTGGAGGGGACAAATATTCATGGTCAATGCTTTTCTAGGTTTTCTAATTTGTAGTATAGAATGTTTCCACCTCCTCTCCTTAATTTTTGTTTGTGTCTATTTTTAGGTTTTGTTCTGTTTTCTTTTATTACTCTGCTTTGAATGCACAAGGGGCATAATCTAGGGCAACTGCCAGCATCAATTTGTGAGTATTGTCTCAAAACACTTGTCGCATATACACTGGGTCGTATTTTTTTTAGGTACATTCTCCTACACTTACACATAAATACAGTGAAATGCTATATATCAATGGTTTCCAAATCATGAATTTGTGTTTATTTAGTTATCTTAATAACTGAGTCTTGTATCTACTGGAAATATGATTACTATTTTTGCCTCATTCCTACTCCACCTGCTGGGTTAGGAAGCTATGTCTCAGGGAATAAAGGTGACGGTGTATGCATGGTTTCTTCTTTGGTCCTTTCTACTCTGTGTTTCTGTGTGGGTGGAATTGGATACCTGTAGAACTCCCTGCACTCAAACAATAGCTGCTGAGGCTTCCAAGGCTATGTTACTTACCGAACTCCATTCTCTGCAAGAACTCAGGATAGGTATAGATCACTTTGTGGCATACTCTTTGAATTTGGTAGATATTCTTCGCAGTTCATGGTTTGGGATTATGTCTGTTTCTAGTTAGATGAGGGCTTTCTTTTCTGTCCTTTTTTCTTTGTTATTTTGTAGGCTCAGCTAGTACAGTAAAATCAAAAGTGCTTCATCATGACACAGTTTGCCAGAAATCTTTTAATTAGGCAAGAGATTGAAATAACGATTTTAGTTTTATTTCTCTCAGAGTACTCTCTATAAAACTAAAGTTGCTTTTTACTTAAATAGCTTTTAATTCTTTTCTGCTTGTCAGTGCTCTATAGTGACAACATAAAGAGAATGAATTTAATACTCTAAATGAATGGTTATCTAGCTTTGGATCTAACTAATGGAAAATGCAAATGACACCTTACACATCCTCGTTGTTTATTAAATATGTGATAAATATAGCTTTTTTTCCTGTATAGTATTCCTGGGGAAAATTCTCATCTGGAGACCCATAGAAAATTATGATCATGTTTTTCCTTTTCCCTGACCAATCTTCCCTTTAAAGAGTTCTTAGATGCTTAATAGACTCACAGTATATTAAGAATAAATGGCTTCCCTAAGGCTATGAAGCGGAAATGAAAGTATTATGAGTACTAGGACTAGTAGTAATATTTAGGTCATAAATGGAAATGTCACAGTGTCCTGGAACTGTTTGCTTTGCATATTTATGATTTTAGATATTTATACCCTGCTTTGTTTTAAAAAGGATTTCAGGCAACTTACCAAAATATAGAAAATAAAATAAGTAAGTGAGGGAATTGAGGTAGAGAGAAGATATGGAAAAAATGAGAGGAAGCCAGGAGTGAGAGAATGTAACATTTGCTGCAAGTTTCTGTCTACTTGCTAAAAGTGCTTTGTTTGGCTCAGAGCTTTCTAACAGCCAACATGAAGAGGAAAATGTAATTAGTTTCAAGATTCACAAACTCATTAAGATATAAACCAGGCCGCTGCTCAGGAGACCTGCACAATAATCCTGGTACTAAAATACTGGGTTAAAATGTAATGACTGTTTTCTTAACAACATCCGTAAAATAAATAAAACAACAAATTTCACAGAGAAATTATTTTGGAACTTCACTTACTAAGGGTCAGTGGTATGACACCAAAGAATAATTCTTTTAAAATTTATTCCAACTAAAGCTAGAATGGTAGCATTCAGGTGCAGAGGTGCAGGCTCTCGCTGGTCTCTGGAGTTTTAGAGTATTCAGAGAAAGTGGTAAGCTATGTATTTATTGCATAAGCTATATTTATTTTAATTTTAATAATTGTTTAAAATTTAAATATGATACATGTGCATTAAAATTTACATAATCTGAATATAGAAAGTAAAAAAAAATACCTTTAGTCTCCAGGAGCACTCGTCATTAAAAACTTACACATTTTAAATATAAACAAATACATAAATGTTGCAAGTGTAGTACATACACACACACACACACACACACACACACACACACACACACACGCACACACACTCCTACACATTCTGGTGGATAGAATTAAATTCTGGTTCCCATCACTCTGAGATTCAGAGGCCTCAATTTTTAAAGTCACAGAGACCTTGATTTTTAAAGTCACAGGCTTTGGTGTAGGGTACTGCTACATGGACCAATGAAAAATTTTGTTAGAGGAAAAGTGCACTTCATGCAGAGGACTCTTAATAGCCATCTGCCAGGGCATTTACCCAGGAATGCAGCAGTAAAAAGTCAGGCAAGGCAAACTCTGGATCTCTTACGTTCTGAATATTTATGTCCTTCTAAAATCCATAAATTGAAATCTTCACCCCCAAGGTGATGGTGTTAGGAGGTGGAGCTTTTGGAAGACAATTAGTGTCCTCATAAAAGAGGCCCAAGAGAGACCCTTACCCCTTCTATTACGTAAAGAAACAATGAGAAGGCGCTATCCATGTAACAGCCCTTCACCAGATACTGAATCTGCTGGTGCCTTGGTCTTAAACTTCCCGATCTCCAGAACAGTGAGAAATGTTTCTATTGTCTATAAGTTACTAAATTTATGGTATTTTGTTATAGCAGCCCAAACAGACTAAGACAAGTTCTCTGTCTGCTGCCTCTCATTCCCCTCAAAGAGTTAGCAAATGTCCCATATCTGCTTCTAGCAGTTTTGATGAAAACTCAAGAGAATAAAAAGTCTTGTCTCAGTTGCTAAAAATGCCCTGAAGGTACAGAGACAGCCAGGTTCAGAGACCACTGAGTACCCTGCCTGTTCACATGAACAAGAGGCAAGAGACTGAACAAAATAAAATAGATTTAACAGAAATTTAAGCACAGAGAATTAAAATAAAAATTACTTATGTCCTAAGAGTTAAAGGCAAAGCTATCACAATCACAAAATAAGATTAAGGGTTTATGAAACAAGAATAAATAGTAATAGAAAAAAATAGATAATTTTTTTTTTTGAGGTGGAGTCTCACTCTGTTGTCCAGGCTGGAGTGCACAGTGGCACCATCACGGCTACCCCGGTGTCAACCTGCTGGGCTCCGGCGATCCTTTCACCTAAGCCTTCTGAGTAGCCGGAAACTTCAGCTGTGTACTACCATGCCTGGCTAATTTTTGATTTATTGAAGAGATGAGGTCTCGCCAAGTTGCCCAGGCTGACCTTGAACCTGCGGGCTCAGGCAATTCACTCACCTAGGTCTCCCAAAGTGCGGAGGTTACAGGCTGAGTTACCCAGCTAATACTTAACTTAAATATAAAAATATGGCATAATTTTAAAAGATTTTAATTTTAAATCTATGGGGTACAATTCAGGGCTAGGTATACAAATGTTCATTATGCAAGTACCCTTGTTGATGAGGTGTGCCCTCCCTCCCGAAGGCATAATTATTACCATTAAAATCTCACTCAATTTCCAGAAAAACAACACTAAAACAGTTGAAAAAGAAATCAAACATAAGAAATGGCAACACATAGCAAGTAAGGATAAAGAAGCAAAAACAGAAAAGTTGGGGTATGGATGGATGATAGCATTAGAAGTTCCAACATTCATCAAAATGAAAGCTAGATGAAGAAAAATAGGGAGAATGGGGATGATAGGGTGAAAAAAGAGAATTTCCAGGAATTAAAATATGGTGTCTCATATAAACAAATGCCCAAATCCTAAGCTGGATGTATTCAAAGCACACATGTTCACACACTCCTGATTACATGGCAGAAAAAATATAGGCCATGAAAGATGAAGAGAAAAGTCCTAAAAGTTTCTGTAAAGAAGACAGATTACTTGCAAAGGAATGAGAATTTAACTGATATGAGTCATCTTATCAGCAACTTGGGTTCAGAAAAAACAATGCTATGTTAGCCTTCAAAGTGCTGAAGAAAAAAAACCTTTCCTTCCTAAATCAAGACTTTGAAAACTAGCCAAATTATCTAACAAATATGAGGATAAAATAAAGGTATTTTTGGACATAGAAGATATGTTAGTCTGGGTCCCCACAGTAAGCATTGGCATACTCTAATTAGTATAACTCTCATAGGATTTACCTATAAAATTTGTAGTCATACTTTCTGATTTTAAAATTCTTGATGATTTAAAATTTAAAATGCTACCAATTTCTTTGCTCATGATTGGTGACTGGAGAACATGGGACATCATATTGATGTCTGCCTTTCATGATAGGGAGTACATTGGTGATGGTGGAGAAAAGAAAGTCGCAGATGTAGAGTCTGATAAAATCAAAGATGGAAAACAGGTAGGAAAAAGAAGTTAAGGGAAAAATAAATATCAAATTCTAAGGGTAAAAATATTTTAAAAAATAAAATCAGGAAAATAAAGTTTAAACAGATAAACAATTACTAAAGTAAGAATGGAGAAAGATAATTGTTGCAACATAAATATAAATTGGATGGAAAGTCAAACAAAAATAATGCTAAGTAAACAATTCCGAGTTGTGGAACTCAAAACAAAAAAAAAAAAATGATTTTTTTTCTGGATTAACAATATATATAAGCAGGAAAGGGAGAGAAAGGAAAGAAAGGAAAAGACAGACAAGTGACTACTGTAGGTAAGTAACTTGAATTCTTGTCCTGAGATGGCTGTCTTACAAGCACTTCATGGGGACAGAAACAAGATGGCTGACTCTAATATGGTACCCTTAAACTCTGGCCCTTTAATTCAAACCTGCAGGCAAGAACTTGTAGGTATTCTCTTGTGTCTGTCCTTAAAAACTGAACAGTAGTTGCTTTTTATTGCAAACAGGTGGTGGTTTGGTGTGATGTTCCTGGGTGGTCCATGCAGCTATTAACATTGCCTTTAAAGACTTTACACATGACTGGAGTGTCAGAGTATTGCAAGAAATTGGAGAAGATCACAAGTATCCATAGAATTTAAAAGCAATTAAGTAACCACCAGAGACAAAGTGTTACTTCGCCATTGAATGTAATAGCATTTTAGTTGGAGTTGTCATGCTAAAGTAAACTCTAGAGCAATCTGCTTTAGATTTCTCATTTAAAAATGGTTCAGAACTTTTTTCTTTATAGACCAAAATTTTAAAAAAGGTTAAAAAAAAAGGAAAGATGAAAGAGAAACTAAAGAAAGGAAACATTAGAAAATATCTTCTTAAGTCTATATAGTTCTAATCAGTGTACATCTATAGACAGTAGATAGCATTTTTCCATTTTTGATTTTATATTTGTAGGCAACATTCTTGAAGGTATATTTACAATAGTAAGTGTGTGCAACTGCAAAATTTAGTAAACTGAAACACTTGCTATGTTTGTTTTTCTGAGTCCCTGCTTCATTTGCTTCAGAGTTGTACAAAATGCCATATGAGAGAATAGCACACAAAAATCACTCATTCTGGATTTGAATGCCTTAAAACTCTTGACACATAAACTGTTTTAGTGAAATTTGTCATAAGCTGGGCAAACCTAATTAAATTGTATCTCCAATGAAATAATACTTCATCTACAGTATGATTATCAGTGTGTGTAGCTTCCACTTGAATACGCTCATGTTTTATGATCTTTTGCACCTTTGGCAACACATGTTATTAAATCTACTTTCCCATAGCTTCCCCCTACTGTTAATGGAGTGGGAAATGAAATATGCTTTTTTAACTTCCCTTGGGCTTTAAGTAACATTAGACCACACTAGGCAACCAGCAACGGGAAACAATGAGAAAGAGAAACAAATGGCAAATTCTCTCAAGTCCCTCCTTTAAAGTCAACTGTAGCACATACACTGCTCTGCAGCTAATAATAATAAAAATAAGGAACAGAGCCTTGTAACCCTGTTGCTATTTTACTCTTTCATCTGCCCTCTACATCTCAAGCTCTGTATCTTAGAGAGATAGATGGTTGTCAATTAATCTTATTTAGTAGGTGGAAACATGAAAATTATGCAAACTTTTTTACATAACTGTGAGTTCCTTGCAAAAAGGGATTGTATCCTATTGGTAATTTGAATTTCCAGACAGAGAACAATGTCTACCTTATGTTAGTTGCCCAAGAACAACACAATGCCACCTCCATATATTTGCAACACACATTTATACAGTTCTGCGTACTCATGTCATGGAGAGGATAATAAATAGTGTTGTGGACATACAACTCTTACAATGTTAGACCCCCTCCCCAAAACATGTAAGTCTGTCAGGATTGCTTCCTGTCTAGTTGTTCCAGGTTGGCAAGAGCAGGGGGGAGGGGGGTGTTGAAACAGCTTGATTTTCAAATGATACAAGAAACTAGAATGATTTGTATTAGAAATAGTAAAATGGGACTAAAGTAGCCAGTCAGGACATTTTATTCTTATTACTTTATCTTTAATATTTTTTATTTTGGAAACTAATGAACAAAATGTTCAATAGAATTAATGGTCCAAGAGAGACAACATAGTGACTCTAATAAGCCATTAGGTGACTTATTTAGAATCACCTAGTATTTATTGAATTGTCTGCTACATGGCAGGCTTATGCTAAGCTTTGACAATACTAAATTGAATAAAACAAATAGGGTTACTGTCCTCAAAGAGTTGCTGTTTTAGGGGAGGAGATGGGCAAAAACCAACCAACTAATCAAATAGACAACCAAGTAAACAGATATCTGAAGAGCTTTATGGAAAAGAAACAAGATGCAGAGTTAGGGTAGGACGGGAAAGTAGGTACCTAACTATAGAGTGGGCACTGAGTAGATGACATAGTCTGAGATCAGAAGGGGATTCTAAAATACTGTGGAGGTGAGCCTTCTAGAACCATGACCCACAGAAGCAACAGCTTGAGATGGGGAGAAATTTGCATGTTAGATCTGGGTTTGAATATAAACATGGTAATATATGAGCACAAGTGGACAAGTTCTTTTACTTATGACTTTTAGTTTCACATTTGTAAAATTAAAATAATAATACCTATATTGAAAATTGATGTGAAAGTTAAAACTCTCTGTGGCAATGTGCTCAAGACATTGTAGGCCTTCAGAATATATTGTTTCTCTCTTCTGCCAACATTTTATAGTTTTAGATGAATTCCTTACAAAAGTTGAAGTGATAATAACAACAACAAAATGTTAACAGTTTCTCAAAGATAATTGCCATTTTTTTAACAGAAAAAAAGAAAAGAAAAGAAAAATAAATTCTTCTGGAAGCTTTCAACAGGATTCAGCTGTACCCTAACAACTGTGAGGTCACAGATTACTGTAACTATATTTTAATCCAAGCAAAAGAAATCAAGACTGAAATGTAACAGATTGAGTTATTTACTTGGTAAGTTTTCAAGAATAGATTAATGTGTATTTAATCGACTTTTCAGCATGGATTAATTAATCTCTTTTACACTAAACAGACTCCTATACAAGACTTCACAAAATTGCTGTGTCACCATCAGAATTATTTTACTATCTATAGACATGTTGCATTTTAAAGAGTCCTACAAAAACATGCGCCTGTTTATATGACCTTTCATAGCTATTTCAGTTGGATTTTGTCAACCAATTGTAATGCTTATTTTTTTAACAAGCAAGTAACCTTCCCTTTCTTGGAGCAAGAACACTTGATACATTAAACAATTAGAGCAATTTAAGTCCTGAGTGAACTCTGTTCACCAAACCACAGTCATAAAATGACCCATAATAAGTAATCCCTGGCGTTAGTATTTGTATAACCTTTATGTTCTGCTGAAGAATAAATGGGTGCACATGAGCACTCTCCACAACACACACACACACACACACACACACACACACACACACACACACACACACACACAGCAGTTGGCATACACCAGAACTCATGGTGGCCATCACGATTGCATAAAATCTTGAGGATGGAAGTCAGTTTTGAATTTACAGGGGCTTAGATCCTTTGGGTGTGTGGAAAAAGACATGCTTTTCCTAGAAATTGTCTCGTCTGCCTTGGATGTGAACATCAAGTAACTATTTTGTCTTCCTGTCACTGAGACCACTAATTAGCAAGTTTGGGATTACTAGAAGAGGAAATGGGAGAGAAAATGTTTCTAATAAATACAGGTTTGCAAAGAGGTGGAAAGAGAGCTATTTGGTGGTGGTAGTGGTGCTGAAGTGGGAAAAAGAGGAAAATAAGAAGTTTTGTGTTGGGAGAGCATGGAAACTCAATAGAAATAAAAATTATGGCATAGATGAAGTAAAATAACTAATTGCCGAAGCTAGTCCATTTGATGAGGTCCCACTTATCTGTTTTATCTCTTATGGCATGGGCACTTAGGGTTTTGATCAGGAATTGAATTCCAGTTCCAATTTCTATGAGGGTGTCTCTGGTGTTTTCTAAGGTTCTTATAGTTTGAGGTGTTATGTTTAGGCCTTTGATCCATTTAGAGTTGTTTTTTGGTGTATGTGATAGGTAGGGTTCTTGTTGTAATCTTCTGCATGTGGTCAGCCAGTTTTCTCAGCACCATTTACTGAATAGGTTCTCCTCTCCCCAGTGTTTGGTGGTGGAGGCTTTGTTAAAAATGAGTTGGTTGAGATTTTGAGGTTTTGCTTCTGGAATCTCTGTCCTGTTCCATTGATCTATATGTCTGTTCTTGTACCAATACTAGACTGTTTTGATTATTGTAGCTTTATAATAAAGATTAAAGTCTGAGATTGTGATACCTCCCACTTTTTTTTTTTTAAACTGAGGATTATTTTGTCTATTTGCAGGTGCTTATGCTTCTATATTAGTTCCTGTATTGTCATTTCCAGGTCTAAGAAGAATGCTGCTGCTGGTAATTTAATGGGTATTGCATTAAATCTGTAGATTGCCTTAGGTAGGATGGACATCTTAACAATGTTGATTCTTCCAATCCATGAGCATGGAATATTTTTCCATTTGTTTGTGTCATCTTTGAGCAGTGTTTTGTAGTTTTTATTGTAAAGGTCTTAGACTTCTCTGGTTAGGAAGATGCCAAGGTATTTCATTTTTTTTTTTTGGTGGCTATTGTGAATGGGACTGTGCTTTTTATTTGGGTTTCTGTTTGTTTATTATTGGTGTATAGGAATACGACTGACTTTTGCACATTTATTTTATACCCTGAGACTAAAACCCACAGAGACATGGACACTAGACAGCATGATGCTAAACTACTCCTAAGTCAACATGAAAATCAAAAAAGAGATTAAAAGATACCTGGAAATGAAGGAAAATGAGGAAACATCCTACCAAAATCTCTGGACTACCATGAAATCAGTACTAATAGGGGAATTCATATCTCTATGAACACACATGAAGAAAATGGAAACATCACAAGGTAACTGCCTAACAAATCACCTAAGGAAGCTGAGAAAACAAGACCATCAAAACCCTAACTTCAGCAGAAGAATCCAGATCACCAAAATAAAAGCCCAAATTAGGGACATAGAAGACAAAATATAAAACAAAAATATATTAAAATCAATGAAACCAAAAACCGGTTCTTTGAAAGGATAAACAAGATTGATGGACGCCTAGCTAGACTGACCAAGAAAAGAAGAAAAAAAGCCCAAATAAATACAATCAGAAATGCGAAAGATGAAGACACATCTGACCTCGAAGAAATACAGAAGATTATCAGAAATTACTATGTACACCTGTATGAAAACAAATTTGAAAACCTAAAGAAATTGGAGGGCTCAAAATAGTAAGAACCATCTATAAGAAACCCATAGCCAACATACTGCTAAACAGACAGAAATTGGAACCATTTCCTCTGAAAACTGGAACAAGACAAGGATACCCACTTTCATCCCTCCTGTTCAACATAGTGTTTGAAGTCCTAGCTAGGGCAATGAGATAAGAGAAGGAAATCAGGGGTATCCAAATAGTAAAAGAGGAAGTTGTTATTCCTCTTTGCAGACAGCAAGATTCTATACCTCAAAAACCCAAGATAATCTGTCAAAACCTTCTTGTGCTGATAAAGGACTCAGGGTACAAAATCAACACACAAAAGTCAGTTGTATTCCTATATACCAACAATAAACCAATAGAAACCCAAATAAAAAGCACAATCCCATTCACAATAGCCACACAAAAAAAGAAATACTTTGGCATCTTCCTAACCAGAGAAATCAAAAACCTTTACAACAAAAACTTTCTTAAAATAAAAAAAAACCTTTCTTTTTTTATCTTAACCTGAGAAGATGCACTTTTGATTTAAAAAGGGAGAAATTTAAGTAAAATTTATTTGAACAACTATTCCTAGAAAAGAACAATAAATGGGAAATATATAAATCAAAATGAATAGTATATTGCAAACTAGAGAATTTAAAACTAGCAAAATCAAAAGAATAAATTCAATAGCCACCTACTGATTATTAAGTCAATGATAATTATGATTCATTAAAATAAGCAGTAGTGCCACATGTCTAAGACAGAAAACTTTCTGGAAGGCAGCTGTTGATGTGAAAATCATTGCTTAATGCTAAATTTGCTTTTAATAGCTCCTTGGCAGATTCCTATCAGCAATTATAACACAAAGGAGAATATGCTGCAACAACATGTGTGAAAAATATCAAGAATCTGAAATTCATTTTATTTATGACACTCATTCTTTGCCTTAGACTTAGAATTTCCTCTGATTCCTCTTTTCATTTGGAATTTATATCATTTCTCTGTTATTAATAAAGTTTAGCCATAAGTTCAAATACTTATTTTTAAAAGGAATGTTTATCTTTTTCTTAATATAAAAGTAATGTATATTTATTGTAGTCTATATGGCCTGTTTGAAACTCCTATCACGTACACACAAAAGTTTGCTGTTTGCCATTTTAGATGATCAGCATAACACATTACCTTCATATAATGGCATTTGAAATCAGGAAAAATGACTTTTATTTGAGTGTCCAAATAACTGTTGAAGAGCATATCTCAATGTAAAGATAAAGAAAAGGAATACACAGTTGCCTTTAAACTCTTAATCTTATAAATCTTGAAACTCGCTGTTCTCATGTACGGTTCTTCTGATACAAGTATGTAGATTAAACATGGCTGCACGTTTGTCGCTACTCTTCCCATCAAGAAGTGGAGTCTAATTTCTCTCCCCTGGAATCTGGGCTGAATTTAGTGACTTGCTTAATCAATAGAACATGAGGGAAGAGGCTTTCTGGGACTTTTGAGGCTAGGTTTTAAGAATCTTTGCAACTTTTATCTGGGCCTATCATAATACGCTCTGATGTCTCTGAACTACCACATAAGAACTCTAACTTGAGTCTGCAATGCTGGAGAAGTGCTCAAGCTGACAGTTGCAGTGGGGTCCCAGCTTCAAGCCATAACCTGTAGGATGCTGGGCAGGTGAATGAAGCTGTCTTGGACTCCAAAGCAGCCCATCTGTCAACGGACTACCACTGAGTAGCCTAATCAACGCTATGAGGAACAGAAGAGTAACTCAGCTGAGGTTTGTCTGAATTTTTTTGGTCCACAAAACTGAGTTATATTAAAATTTGTTTTGTTTTGTTTTGAGTTGGAGTCTTACTCTGTTGCCCACTCACAGTCACTGCAGCCTCGGCCTGCTGGGCTCAGGTCAGCCTTCCAAGTAGCTAGAAATATAGGCAAGAGCCACCATGCCCAAATAGTTTTTTAATTTTTATTGTAAAGACGAGGACTCACATGTTGCTCAGGCTGGTCTCAAACTCCTGGTCTCAGGCAATCCTCTTGCCTCAGCCTCCCAAAGTGCTGAGATTACAGGTTTGAGTCACCATGCCCGGCCTTGTTTTTTTTTGAGTCACTGAGTTTTAAAGAAGTGTTCTAGCTATCTATTCCTGAATAACAAATCATTTCAAAATGTAATAACTTAATAACAACCATGATCCTTCAATGTCTGTGTGGGTCAAGAAGTTAGGGCACAGCAGGGTTGGTTTGTCTCAGCTCCACAATGTCCTGGGCCTGACCTGGGTATTCTTGAAAGCTGGGGTGATTCAATAGCTGAAGACTTGACTCATATAGAGACATGAGACATGTCCTTTTTTACTGGTATGTCTAGTTGACACTGGTTAGTAGCTGGCCCCTCAGCTGGACTATTGGCTGGAATACCTGCCTGTGGTCTTTCCACGTGTCTCTTTGCGTGCACTAGTTAGGGTTTTCTTGAAGCATGGTGCCACCTTCCAAGACAGTTTAGATGAATGCTTTGTTGCCTTTTAGAACCTTTTGGAAGCTGCATACATCCTTTCTGATATAGTCAAGAACCTACCTAGATTAAGGAAAGGAAAGATAAGCCTCAGGTGACCAAATCCCAAAGTGTTTTGTCGGAGATTGAGGGGTTTTCTGGGACACAGGACTTCAGTTCTAAAAATGAGTTGGTCACCCTATTAAACAATTTGTTCTGGAGAAGTGCTGAAGTCACATTCATGAAGAACTTGCTGGGTGGGAGTGTTTGGGCCATCTTTGGAAAACACATTCCACCATGGGTGCTTTATTTATGCAGAAATACATAACTGGAACAGCTACTAATGTTGCAAGGGCAACGAACAATTTGTAGGAAAGTAAATTCCAAGAGGACGAAAGATTTTTTTTCTTTTTGTTTTCACTGCTGAGTCTCAGGATCTAGACTAGTGGCAGGCGCATAGTTGGTGTTAATAAAATTTTTGGAATTACTGAATGAATAAACAGTAAGTCCTTTAACATTCCAGTCCATAAAATTCAGCCACTACCTAACTTGACCATTGACCGTACTTGCTTGTTTCTGCTTGCTAGCAACCAGAAAATAATTTTTTACGTTCATTTTTTATTTTAAAGATGTGTGGTACAATTCAGGGTTAGGTATACAAATGTTCATTATGCAGGTGCCCTTGTTGATGAGGTATGCCCCCCTCCCCGGCTGTTTCCCACTACTGCCAATCCCTTTCTTATAGTATTATGATAATTGTTCAAGGTCTGCTTATGAGTAAGAACATATGGTACTCTGTTCTTTGTTTCTGTGATAGATCACTGAGTATGATAGACTCTAAATCCATTCAGGTTGCTGCAAAGTAAAAAAAATTGTTTAAAATGATTGTTTAGGCTGGGGATGGTGGCTCACGTCTATAATCCCAGCACTTTGGGAGGCCTAGATGAGAGGATTGCCTGAGCCCATGGGTTCGAGACCAGACTGGGCAACTTGGTGAGACCTCATTTCTAAAATAAATCAAAAAAATTATCCAGGCATGGTGGCGTGTGCCTGTAATTCCAGCTACTTGGAAGGCCTGGGTGACAGAGTGAGACTACAACTCAAAAAAAAAAAAAAAAAAAGCTTGTTTAAAATGAAATGGCAGGGTCGGGCTCGGTGGCTCAGCCTGTAATCCCAGCACTTTGGGAGGCTGAGGTGAGTGGATTGCCTGAGCCCGCGGGTTTGAGACCAACCCAGGAAACTTGGCAAGACCTCGTCTCTACAATAAAATTAAAAAAAAAAAAATAGCTGGACGTGGCAGTGTGCACCTGTAGTTCCAGCTACTTGGAAGGCTGAAGTGGAAGGATCAATGGAGCCCAGCAGGTCGACGCTGGGGTGACTGTGAGTGTGCCACTGTACTCCAACTTGGGTGACAGAATGAGACTGCAACTCAAAGAAAAAAAAACAGCAGCCTTCCAAGGCAGGAGAAACTAGAAAACAAATAAAAAACAATACACTTTGGGAGAATATCACACCTTCATGAGACCAGCCTTTGAATTCTCTCTTTTAGGTGTGGGTCATGAGGGCTTCACCGATATGAATGGATTAGTAAGAGGACTTGCAGGAGTGGAGTTTCTCTTCTGTTATGGAAGGATATGGTATTCTTCCTGCTTGAAGGATGTTGTGCTCCAGGTTTTATTTTAGAAGCAGAAAGACTGGGCCCCCGTATATCAGTGTCCTGGTCTTGAACTTCCCAGGTTCCAGAACTGTGAAACGTACATTTCTGTTCTGTCTGTGGTGTTCCATTATAGCAGCACAAAATGGACTAAGCCAAGGAGCCAGTGGAAAACATCGGTAGGTAGCATTTGGGGATCCTCAAAAGGCTCTTCCTTTCAAGGATATTCCCAGTCTTTTCAGCATCCACAGTTTACCTGATGTTGGTTTTCTTGTTTCCTTGGCCAGATTATAATTTTTCCACTGACACCTGCCTTGGGTGTGACATGCCAACAGCACTTAGCCTTAGGTTAAAAGCCATAAGAATAGGAATTTTTGGGGTACAATTCCTCTGCTCTCCTTTCAAGTGTTTATACAGCACAAGAACCTGCCTGCGATTCATTCTTAAATGCTTTCAGAAAATGGTCTTTTGTAGTGTGTCTGAATTTTGCAGTTATTTTCTGTGGGCAGAGTTGTCTGGTAGGGTATTACTCTGTTAATACCAAAATAAAAAACTCTCTCCTTTATTAAAAAAAAATCTATTCCATTTATAAGTGAGGTTTAAGTTAAAGTAAATTGAATAAGTGCTTGTTGTGGTCTGAATGTTTGTGTACCCCCAAAATTAATATGCTGAAATTCTAACCCTCAAGTTGAGGGTATTAGGAATTGGGGCCTTTTGAAAGGTATCAGGCCATGAGTAGGATTAGTGTCCTTGGAAAAGGAGGTCCAAAGCAGCTCGTTTGCCCTTTCCAACCATGGGAGGCTTCAGTGAGAAGACGTCTATGAGGGAAATAAGCTATCACCAGACACGAAATCTGGGGATTTCTTGATGCCGGACTTTCTGGTCTCCTGAAGTGTAAGAAATAAACTTCTCTTGTTTAAAAGCTACCCAGTCTATGGTGTTTCGTTATGACAGATCAAGCAGAATGAGAATACGCTACCATATTTAATGGAAAGATCTCTTAATCGATTTCTTTTAATAAAGGACCAAAATAAATATCTACTGTTCTCTCTCTTTGTAAGTTTCCTTATAGTAAACCCAAGCATTGAAAGACAAGATGATGATGATGATGATGATGATGATGATGATGATGATGATGATATATTTTTTTGAGCTGGAGTCTCACTCTGTCACCCAGACTGGAGTGCAGTGGCCACTCCCAGCCACCGCAGCCTTGACCTGCTGGGCTCTGGCAATCCTTCTGCCTCAGCCTTCCAGTAGCCGGAACTACAGGTGTGCGCTACCACGCCCGGCTAATTTTTGAAACCTCTACTTGAAAGCACAGTCTTTCCACCATCATATGCTTCAAAAACACATCTTGGAACCATTGAGGAGTATACAATCAGGCAGAAATCGATCACTTGTTAATTGGGTGACATTGGGCAAGTTATTTAATCATTGTGTGGCTAAATTTGTGTGTGAATTTGGCACAATAATATTTACCCTGAAAAATGGCATTGAAATTAAATGAGATGACGAATGCAAAACTCTTAAGAGATCAGAAAATGTTGACCTTCTGTTAATCTCTTTTCAAATTCTTCTCTTTTCAAAATCCTTTCTGGACCCTTTTCATTAATTGTAATTTATTTCTTTTTAAAAATAATTTATGTCATTTTGTTTATTACTCTCTATGGTGTTTGTCTTAGTATCTGATATTATAGTTATTTGAGGTGTTAGTTTATCTTTCCCATGTTATAATCTCCTTGAGGACAGGAACATATTTTACTTACTGTGTATTGCTACAGTAGCTTGCATAGACTATAAATATTTAATGAATATTTGCAGAATTGAATTTGCTTTCTTGAATCGCCAGTTCATCAATATTCCACATCATTACAGCAGTTTTCTCAAGAGATGTTGTAAAACTCAATATCTGTTCTTAAAATGCATGAGAAAACTCTTAGTTACATTGATTTTTCCATTCCTTTGATCCTTTTTCAATCCTTAAAAATAAACTTAAAGATTTCCCTTGAGCTTTTGAGATTCAAAAGCACATGCAAATCAGTTTTATCTTAAATTCATAATGGCAAGTGTCTCTCTGCATTAACTTCAAATGTAGGGGGTTTATAATCAAGAACTCAAAATGTTGATAGAGTAGTTATTTTTCTTTAATCAAATATATTTAATAATTGACTAGATGGCATGACCATAAATTCCTACATTTCCTTTTTTCCCTTCACAGATATGCTTCGATTTGCTCATCTACGGGGATGTTGTCTCACCCCTTTCCCATCCCTTCAATATGTGGTAGCTCTTGTTTTTGTCTGCTCAGCACAAAACATGCCTCATTCTCAGACTGTAGGAGTGGGCAAAGAAATTCTCAACAATGGAGGAAAGAAAGCAGCTAACATGGAGTCATTTGTGGAAGTGTTACTCTGTGATAGAGAGACCATGAGCACTTTCCACTTAAGGTCCCCCTTTCTTTTTTCTTGATGCTTGATTTTGATAAGCTCTACCTCTGATGCAGTAAACTATTTAGGATTCTCCCAAATACCTCTTTTTTTTTTTTTTTTAAACTAAGGTAATTAGAATCCACTTATTTTGCTTTCAACCCAAAACAGATACAATAAAAATCTTTCTTTGAAATTTGCTTTAAATGTTGTACTCTTTATACACAAGGACCTATCATAAGTGGAATTATTCTTGGTTCCGGTACTTGAAGAAGTCCTGTTCTTTTCTCTGTTCTATCTCTTCTGCCAGTGACAGAGAAACCTAAGAAGGAGGAGGACCAGAGGGAAATTACAATCTGGAAACCAGGTGATACAGGAACTTGGATGAAAATGTTCAGGCACTGTGTGAGGAAGCAGGACATTTGGTGTAGGCTGTGTGTCTATGGCTGTACATGAGTAAATGCTTGGAAAACATATGTGACTAAGCACCATAATGTGGATTTCTGAAAGCTGAATAACTTGAGGAAAAATCTGCCTACTTCTAAAGGAATCAATATGTGGTTTCTTTTAATGAGTTATTAAACTTCTCTAAGGCATGAATGATCTATTTTGTAAGGAAAAGTGTTTCTATACAGGTATTCTGCCCTTAATTTTGAATATTTGTGGATTCCAGACATTATAATGCAAAAATCTTCTGCTGCTCTCTCCTGCTTTGACTAGTATTACCTATATCTGTGACGTCTCTAATCATAGTTTATGTGCATAATCAAGGCTATGGAGTCCCCTGGAATTCCTATTCAACATGCTCTACTGTTTTAACATTGAAAGTTTTATACTTTGATCAGAAATGCTTAGTTGTCAAAGACTTTCTGTATACTAATTCCTAGAAGACTCATGGATACTTAAGAAATTAGGCTCAGCAAAACTTCAGTTGTGGGAATTCTGGATGGGGCTCTGAGACAGACAGACAGATGAGGCATACAGACTTGAGACAGTTCATTTGTTAATGTCCCTTTAGAAAACATTGGTAGGCCAGGCACAGTGACTCAAGTCTGTAATCCCAACACTTTGGGATACCGAGGTGAGAGGATTGCCTGACCTCAGGGGTTTGAGATCAGCCTGGACAATTTGGTGAGACCTTGTTTCTACAATATATATATATATATAAATTAACTGGGTATGGTGACACATGCCTGCATTTCTGACTACTTGGAAGGCTTAGGTGGAAGGATTGCCTGAGACCAGCAGGTCAACTTTGGGGTGACTGTGAGCATTCCACTGCACTCCAGCCTGGGTGACAGAGTGAGACTCTGACTCAAAAAACAAATAAAACACTGGTAGCTGTCAGAAAGTTTTTGGGGAGGTGCAGTTTAGCTATTTACCCACAAACTCATTACTGGATTATAATAAATGCAAATCTCAAACCAAATTATTAAACAAACACAGACTACCAAGTGTGAACAACACTATACATACAATCTCTTCTGAAAGTTTGATAACATTCAAGCTCTCCATCCTTTTTATATGTGCTTTGAAGATCATCTTGCATAAAAGGTTTTCTCAAAACAACTGTAAAAATATTCTGGTGTCAGAATGTGGTTAATCTTGTATCAGAAAAAAAGAATGTGAGTTATCCATTAAAATAATTGGTCAAATCTAAGATATAACAAGCTAAATAACATACATGTGATATCACACTGTCTATGGTGATGCACTTTAAATTAAATTTAAGGTGTGCCGGGCTCGGTGGCTCAGCCTGTAATCCTACGTCTTTGGGAGGCTAAGGTGAGTGGATTGCCGCTCCCGGCCACCGCACTCCAGTCTGGGCAACAGAGTGAGACTCCAACTCAGAAATTTAAGGTGTGCATTTGTTATTCAGAATTTTTAGAGATTATAAGTGTTCATGATTTAAAAATCTCAGGCTCAGGAATTGTAGGATTTAAGACTAGTTTTTTATATCATAATAGAGAAACAAAAACAACTGTGGAGTGGTACTTCCAGTATTTTTGACTCTAATTGGAAAGAGGATCTAGAAAACTTATATTGAAGCTCTGTTTGTGTAATAGGTCACTGTTTTTACTTAGAAATTATGCTTATTTGGATGGCTTTGAATGTGAGATTATAAGGGTTCTGGCCTTGGTGTTTTCCTTGTACAAACTTTTAAAATATAACCCTTTAAAAAGTTGGGTGGGCATGTGTTTTGTTCCTAATAACTTATCTATTATATATTAGGTATTTATGCCAAATTTTTAAAAATTTTGAATGTTTGATGATTCTGATCTGTATGCAAATAAATAATTATTTGTTGGATAGGAAACACTGTAGAGTCTGATTTGAACTCCACAAATGACTGCAAAATTGTGAAAATTCTTTTTTCATAACATTAAGCATTAGTAAATACTTCCAGAATCAAAACATAATGAGAGGCATAATAAGAAGTAAATTTCTGGTCTAACAAAAAGGTATTATTTTATATTTATAAGAAATTAGTAAATTGAGGTATGTCACAATAATCAATCTGAGAGTTGCCATAACACATATAGTTTTATGGATCAATTATAATTTTTGAACACAATTTTTGAAAACTATTTGCAAGGCTGGATTAAACACTATAAGATTTCACTTTTTCATCTATAAAGTTACAATTCTCTCTTTGAAAGAAAATTTTATTTGTAAACCCTCTGATGATGAAAGAATCTGTATAAAATTTGCAACTTCCTTAGGCTGCAAATTAAAGTAAACATTTTACACATATGATTGTCAATTAGTGTGTTTTCTTTTTAAATAAATACTTCTGCCTTAAAATTTTACTCTTTTGTGTTCTTTAGAAACAGAATTCACTTCTTCTTTGTTCTTTAAAGTTTCTAATCTCAAAAACTATTCTATATATCAAAAAGACTTTAAACTATTATGTGGTTCCTTGAGCTTAGGCAAGAAATAGATTTTGAAATCACTAACATATAAGACAGTGGATTAAATCATGATTACAGAGAAAAATAATGAAAAAGAATAAAGAAAAGACCACTGATGAATGCCAGAATTTAAGAAAAAGGAAGGAAAGGCGATCACAATAGGGAAGAAGAGAAATTTTAATATTATGATATGAATGCCAAGGAAAAAGATAAGTGAGTAACCAGATGCACCTAACACTGTTTTACATTTCTTGCTAAGATGTAGAAGGTTGAAAAGGCCATTGATTTCATTTTAGCTGTGGATAAACTGAAAAATAATATTTGAGGTGGGGCACAGTGGCTCATGCCTGTAATCCCAGCACTTTTGGTTGGCCAAGGTGAGAAGACTGTGTGAGCCCAGGAGTTCAAGACCAGCCTGGGCAACATATTGAGACCTCATCTCTACATAAAATTAAAAAAATTAGCCAGGCCTGGTGGCACATACTTGTAGTCCTAAATACTCAGGAAACTGAGAAAGGTGGATCACTTGAGTCCAGGAGTTGGAGGCTGCGGTGAGCCATGATCTTGCCACTGCACTCTAGTCTGGGTGATAGAAGAAGACCCTGATTCCAAAAAGAAAAAAAAAATTGTATTTGTATTTTACATCATCAAAGAGTTGTAGAAGCAAATAAACCTAAAGAAACTAAATTCCAAAGTTAGACAAACCTTTTCTAGATTAGCACGAGTCTCAATGGTCGCTTGCATCTCTGAGGGTAGTCTAGGATAATCCT
The DNA here is from genome assembly GCF_000164805.1 of Carlito syrichta. Taxonomy (NCBI): domain Eukaryota; kingdom Metazoa; phylum Chordata; class Mammalia; order Primates; family Tarsiidae; genus Carlito; species Carlito syrichta. The sequence goes on along the minus strand of NW_007245546.1, from coordinate 13,496 downwards.
AGACTACCCTCAGAGATGAAAGTTTTTCTTTAATAGCAAAGAAAAAAATGTCAGCACAAAGGGAAAACAGCCAAACTGGGCTTACTGATGTAGTAGGTTGGAATCTAAAAATCTAAAGGGGTCATAGGAGCCCTGCCTTCCTACTGATTCTTTGCTATGGGATTTTTGCTGAATAGGCTCAAATTTGCTGTGAACCTAAAATTGCCTTAAAAACAAAGCATATTCATTAAAAAAATCTGCTGTGCAGTATTTCTTGCATTTTATTAATAGCAGACTGAATTGCAAAAAACACTATTAATAACAGGTCAATAGAAATAAAATAGAAGCACACAGAAAAAATAGAATTTAAAAATTATCTTTTAAATAGAACAAAACATAAGAACAAATATCTGAAAGAAAATATAGATAGTCTGTATACATGTAATTGGTATTCCAGGAGAGAAAAAGAAGAAAAAAATACATAAAGATACAATAGCCAAGACTGAACTAAGAAGCTTAGCGAACACTACGAAGAGTTAGTATGAAGAAAATCTTGCCTAACTACATCCCAGTAAAACTACTGAAAACCAAAGATCAAGAGAAAAGCCAAAAAAATAGCCTTATATAAGAGTGAGAGTTGCCAACATAAATATGATAGACGCCAGAAGACAATGGCATAATGAGGAAGTCAGTAAACAATTCTTTAATAAAAGTCTTGACCAATTTCTCCAGAGACAGAGGCTCCAGGAAAAGAGGAGGGAGTTCACTGGATCAAACATGTCACAAGGGTCAGACAAATAAGTGGATCACACTTGCCGGTTCCTGCTACTACCACTTTAGGCTGATGGAAACTAGTTTGTTATGTTGTTGTTGCTTTTTTTTTTTTTTAAGTTATTATTGTTGGTATTTTTACTTTCCTTTTTCTTTTTGTCTGTGCAGGTGAAGGTGCGTGAGAGTGCCCAAGATGGCAGAACAAGAACTACAGGTGCCTCACTCTTGCCCCTTTTTTTGTGCCTGGTGTATAAGCTTCTCTCCTGCTGGCTGTAAGGAATGAGAAAGGGAACTCAAGGATCCAATGACTCCAAATGCCAATGTTCGCCTGGCCCCCTGTGTTTAGCCACTCACTTCTCCCTTACTCTCTGTGCCGCATTCGCTTCTGGTTACCTCTGGCATTTCCAAGGCCCAGGCCACTCAAGGACTTTGTAGACCAACTGGGCTCTTTCTGTACTGATCTCTATGATCACTTCAGAATGTAGCTTCCATGGTTCTGTTAAACCAGTTTTTACTTGCCTATCTACCCTGACCTTCAAAATTGTGTTGAAATATATCTTTTGTTGTGAGTCAAGGAAAAAAAAAGTATTGACCAGCATGAAGATGAAATCCTTTCAGACAAATGAAACATAAGATTATTCTAAATTAGCAGAAATGCATGAACAATAAATTAGTTTTTCAGGATGAAGTGGAGTAAACCTGAATGGAAAACTAGATCTGCATAAAAAAATGAAGAGCACAGGAAAGGGGTAAATATGTGGATAAATATAAAAACCATTTAAAAATTTTTCTTTGGCTGTTTAAAACAAATACAGTAACAATATATTTTAGAATTTAAAATATGAAGAAGTAAAGTGTATAACATTAACACCTGAGAAGAATGGGGACAAATGTGAGGTCCTTACATTGTTTCTAAAGTTGTATACAATTAGCTTGAGGGTCATTGTGATAAATTAAGAATGATATTATAATCTCTAGTAAATCATTTAACAGTAATACACAATGAAAAAGCTAATATAATAGATAAAATGGAATACTAAAAAATATCCAAATAATACATCAGAAGCCATAAAATGTAGAGCAAAGAAAAAGAGATGGGACAAATAATTTAGTCAGCAAGGTGGAAGACACAAGTTCAGGAATTACATAAATATTAATAGAATAAAAATTCCACTTAGAGTGTAGAAAATTTCAGATTGGATTTAATTTAAAAACAATACTCAACAAACCAATTTATAATTCACACTAACATTATCTAACCTTTAAACATAAGAATGTAGAGTTTGGAAATAAAAAGATTAGTAAACCAATAATAAAAAGATCAGTGCAAATATGTTTGTATCAGATAAAGTAGACTTCATGTCAATAAGTATTACCAGAAATAATGAAATAACTTACTAATAACAAACAAAAGGATCAATTAATCAGGAATACATAATAATTCTAAATGCAAATACCCCTAGTATTTGAAACCTAGTTTCAACATATTTTAGACAAAATCCAACAAAAGTGAAAAGGGAGAATAGATAAATCCACAATCATAGCTGGAAATTTGAACACTCTTCTCTTAGAAGTTTGTAAATGAAGTGTATAAAAATATCAATAGGTGTATGATAAATTTGAATAACACTATTAATGAGCTTGATACAATTGAAATTCATAGAACACCATACATAGCAACTACAAAATACACGATATTTTAAAATGCAACCAAAACACCAAAATAGCCCATAAACGGGGCCATAAATCAAATTGTGAAATATTTCAAAGGATTGAAATCATGCAGAGTATGTTCTCTGACTTAAATAGAATTAAGCTAGAAATCAAATTCTGAATGGTGAATCAGAAATCCCCAAATATTTAAAAATTAAAAAATAGCCTTTAAACAATCCATAAAATAAAAATAAAGGAAATTTAAAAATACTTTAGACCACACAAGAATGAAAATATGACTTATCAAAATTTGTGGGATACAAATATTAGAAAGCAAAATATAATTTTACATATAAAATGTAAGCGTCCACTTTAGAAAGATAAATAGGAAAAACAAATTAGTTCCTCCCAATTGTAGAATAATAATAATAATAATAATAATGAGAGCAGAAATTAGTGAAATAGAACACAGATGAACATAGAGAAAACCAACAAAATCAAAAGTCAGTCCCTTGGAAAGATGAATAAAATTATAATCCCCTAGCAAGATTATTTAAGAAAGAATGAAAAATACAAATTATCAATAACAGCAATAAAATGGGATACATGACTATACATCCTACAGACATTAAGGGGTAAAAGAATAATCTGGAGACATTATAAATAATTATTCTAACAAATTTGACAACTTAAGTAAAATGTATATATTCTTTGAAAAATATATTAAAAAACGAATCTCAAAATAAATAGAAGTAATAAAATTTCTATAACTGTTAATGAATTTGAATCTACAATTACAAACATTTTCACTAAGAAAACTCCAGGCCCAGGTGGCTTTACTAGTGAATTCTACCAAAAAATAAAAGAAGAGACAATACAACCCTACACATGCTCTTTCAGAGTATACAGGAAGAGCAAATGCTTCCCAACTAGATGTATGAAGCCAGAAAACCCTGATACCAAACTTGACAAGTGCAAGAGGACAAATCCCTGGGTGACCTTGGCTGATCCATTTCTTTTCTGTTGCTTGCAATTCTCCTCCTGTTCAGAAAACGCAACATCCTGAAGTAAGGAGAGCATGTCCGGAAAAAAGCCAGGTTACATCTTTACTCCTCCTAGAACCGGATGTTCTGCAACGTTTGAGGTCAGCAAGCTAAGTGGTGCCCAGGGCCTATAAACTCGGAGAGAAGTGCTTTTGAAGTCTCAGCTGCCGTGCAATGGGAATTGGGGGTAGGGGTGCAGAACATGAAGTCTAGACTCCATCCACCGGGGACAGCTTTTTGGGGCTTGGGGATCTAGGCTTCTGCTGTACACCTGCTATGTGTCTGTGACTAATACATCCGTTCTAAGTGAAAGAAACTAGGCATGAAAAAGTACTTAGCGTATGACTCTGCTTAAATGAAATCTTATCATAGACAATATGCATTAACGATAATAGATATACGACTTTTGGGAACGGAGGTTGACTGAAAAAAGACAAGACGTTCTGGTGTGGTGAAAATGTTCTAAGTCTCAATTGGGGTGGTTGTCACATACGTGGATGCAGATATTTAAAAACTATAGGGACACACTTAAAATTTATGCATTCTGCTTTCTTTTAGTTATCAAAGTACTGGGAAAAAACCTCAGAATGCCGCAAAAATTAAAGCAGGATTGCATTGAAAATCATCCTCCATCCATTGGAAGAAGGCTATTGACTGCCTTCTTTGAGAAAAATAAATGTATAATCAGTTTAGAGAGCACAGAGAGTAAGAAATGGAGACACTGAATGTAGCTAATTCTTTTAAGAAGATTGGCTGTGAATAAAAGGAAAACAGATTTGGTGGTGGTAGAAAAAAAAAATGCATGTTTATTTTTTGAGCCCAGAAGTAGAAAGATGTCTCATAGATCTGAAATTCTTTTATTTTGTAGTTACTATTAGAAAGGTAAAAATGAAAAAAAGAAAGAAAGCATTTGCTCTTTTGTACAGTTTTAGATTTAAAGAAAAACTGAGTATATACGGAATACAGGAAAGAGTAGCAGCACAGAGCTCCATATACCTGCCTTCCCCTGTCCCCTCCTTACCTTGCACACGATTTCCCTTATTATTAATATCTTGTATTAATGTGGTACATTTGTTCCATTTAATGAACCAAATTGGTATATTATTATTAATTGAAAGTCATAGTCTACATTGAGGTTCAGTCTTTCCATTGACAGTTCTAAGAATATTGAAAAATGCATAATGTCATGTATATACCCTAACAGTTTCATGCAGAATAGTTTTACTATCCTAAAATCTCTGCTCTTCCCCTACTTTCCCCCGCCCTCCCATCTCTTTGAACTCCTGGCAACCATTGATCTTTTTACTGTCTCTACAGCTAACCCTACCTTTTCTAGGATGCCACGTAATTGGAATCATATGGCACAGAGCCTTTTCAGATTGGCTTCTTTTATCTTAAAAGTTCACTCTGTACATTTGCGGTCAATCCTTTCTCTTACCTGTGGCATCAGGCAACCACTGAACTGTTTTCTGACTCCATAATTTAGTCTCTTATACAAATTTTATATAAATATAATTGCACAATATGCAGACCTTTTAAATGGCTTTGTATATTAGCATAATATTTCTCAATTTCATCTCCTTGTTGCTTATATCAATAGTTCGTTCTTTTTTGATGGTTGAGTGATAGTCTGTGGTATAAATCTCTTTACTGCTGATTTTGGATCAGGCATTCTTGCTGTATGCATTTTTCAGGTTCCAAAAGTTTGTTACCATTGTCACCTTTCATGTTTTCCTTGTGAGTTTTTGTCTTTAAAATATGCAGTTATAGTGAAATGTTAGAGATATTCAAATCATATGTGTTTGTCTACTCTTTTAACTTAGAACCTCTTTTTCCCTTGACTTCAGAAGCTGACAGGTAAAGCATTGTCCCACCATTTTTCTGTGATGAGAGTAATTACTATGACAAGTTACATGTGTAAAATTAAAATATATCTAATCAATGTCACATATTTTCATTTATTTTAATCATCAATTATTTTGAGGAATGCAGAATATTTTCATGACAATAGCAAATTATTAAATTAATGGTGACAATTTATTCTCATGTGTCTGGCTATGAGGAAGTATTTAGACTGTAGTCACAACACGGGTGGTAGCCATACTGTACATGTATTTTTTAAACATGTATAAATCTTCTCTCCTTTTTGAGTCTTATCTTTTCATAAAAATTTATGTTTTTATCACAACTCCACATGCAGTAAAACCTAAAAACACTGTATTTGCAGTCTTGATAGCTTTTCCTCTTTTATTTTTTGAGTTAGACTCTTACTTTGTCAACCAGGCTGGAATACTGTGACATGCTCACGGCCACCCCAGCATCGACCTGCTGGGCTCCAGCGATCCTTCCGCCTAAGCCTTCCAAGTAGTGGGAACTACAGGCATGTGCTACCATGCCCCACTAATTTTTGATTTCTTGTAGAGACGAGGTCTCCCAAGTTGCCCGGGCTGGTCTGGAACCTCAAGCAATCCACTCACCTTGGCCTTCCAAAGTGCTGGGATTACAGGCTGAGCCACTGAGTCTGCCCTTTTCCTCTTTTAAATGCATATAAAATACAGTCTTACTGTAGGTTTTACTGCATTTACTATTGTGATTAAGATTTGTACTTATGTCTTTATGCATTTATGGGCATTATACTCAAATTACTTATATTCATATTTAACAATGGATAGATAATCCAGAGAACCACTTAAATACATTTTTGTGAAGCTAGTAAAATTTCATAAAACCTTTAAAAAACCTATTTATTTCTTATGGAATTCTCATTAAAATAATACATCTAATTATCATCTATGCACTTAGGCAAAATAAAAGCTTACTGGCGTTATATGTGACATAATTAGTTCTAAGCTCTCAAGTTTTCCAATTCCTGTGCCAAAACTATTTTAAAATGGTACCTGAGCCCAACATTGCTTAATGTGTTCCTTGGACTTTACTTGGTAGAAGATAAGTTTATGTTTTCAAAGCTGCCTGTGTTTAGCTGAGTTTAATATGAATGTTTTAAATTTGCGTGATGACCAATTATAACAAAAATACAGTATTAAACCTGGAGAACTTTTGGTTTTACAAATGAAATTTAAATAAATACAGTGAGAAGATGAACTTTATATTGTTCAAATAGTTTTTCCCGATTTTTAGAAATTAGATTTGAGATTAATCAATCCATGTTGGAAAAATTTTGAGTTATTTAATTTTTGCAAAGACAATATTTAAAACATAAAAAATAGACTGGTTGGATGCTGTAAGAAAATGATGCAATTCAGTTTTGCTATTTTCTGTTTTTTTCTTTGTTAGACCTCATTTATATTATTTGAATACATAACTCCCCAAAGAATTCTCTTACTCTGAGATCTGAAGATGTATAATAAGTTATCTGTTTGTCCCCCATTTTTAAATGTAATTGGTTTGACTTATAATGGTATGCTAACCATTTATGAAAAGTGGGCTTTATTCAGTAGGCTCGCTGTTTCTCAAAATAATATGTCTGTTTTAAAAGATCAGTTATTGATTTTTTTCTCAAGGATTGTAGATATAAGAGTGTGGTAAAGATAATATTAATAATAAAATAATGTTTAGTTGAAAACAACTGAAATGGGTGATTGCACAGGCTTCCTCTTTCTTTGGTGTTTAGAGGCAGTGGGTAGGGTTGCGTAAGAATAATAAATAACATTATGAAAACTTACTGTGTCCGAAACATTTTATGAACTTTATATGTAACAAATTATCTTTGCAAGGTAGATATATCATCATCCACCCCATTTCACAGATGAAGAAACAGAGGCAAGTCATTTGGCTAATAGGAAGTAAAGCTAGACTGAGCATCCAGGCAGTGTGGCTTTGGAGTTCATAAGCTTAACCATCCCTCTTAATTGCTACTGTAAAGGAGAATTAGCCAAAAAAATTTGAGAGAGATTATACAAAGGCCAGATTTATTTCAAAAAAGGAAAAGAAAAAACAAAACAAAAACTGTAACCATAATGAAGCAAGAATCCAACCAAATGATTCAAGTTCATTGTGGCTCTCTAGTTCACCCAGGAAGTCACCAAGCAATATTATTGTGAGATTTTAATCTTATTTGACTTATACAGAGAAAATAATAAAATAAGGCAAATAATAAATTTATCTCATTAAAATCAAGACGAGACACTGAATGTACCCTTTATACTCACTAGCTTTCATTTTAATTATTTATTCTACTGATATTGTTATCGTGGAGAGAGACTGGAAGGGGAAAGAATTTGAGATTCATATTAACTTTGAAATGTTTTTAAGACATCTAAATAGAGATGTCAAGTAAGCTGTCGGATAAATATAACTCAAGCTCAGAGGAAAATTCTGGGCTGGAAATATAAATTTGGGGATCATCATAACATCATGACATTTAAAGTCAAGAAATTGGTTGATGTTATCTGAAAAGAGTGTGGGAGAGAGAGAAAGAAGTCTCTTATTAGAGTAAGAGGAGAAGTTAATAATGAAAAGTGAGAAACAAAAGCCAATGGAACAGGAGGGCTTGCATGAATGTATGGTGCTGGGAAAGCAGGAAAGGCAAGCAAGAGTGGTCATATATACTTAAGGCTGCTGAGTGTTAGATTTTGTGACTGAAAGGTATCCACTGGATTTGGCAGCATAGCAGTAATCGGTAAATTTAGACAGAAAACTTTTTTTTTTTTCACTCGGAAACTTTGTTGCCCAGGCTGGAGTGCCGTGTCATGCTCATGACTACCTCAGTCTCAACCAGTTGGGCTCAGGAGATCCTTCCATCTCAGCCTTCCAAGTAGCTGGAAATACAGGCGTGCACTACCACACCTGGCTAATTTTTTTATTTGTTGTAGAGATGAGGTCTCGTCAATTTGCCCAGACTGGTCGTAAACCCCTGGATTCAGGGAATCCTCTCACCTCCACCTCCCAAAGTGCTGGGATTGTAGGTGAGACACCACGTCCAGCAAGGCAGGATACTTTTGATGAAGTGTGGAGATGGAAGCTAAAGTTGATGTGTGTGGAAAAATTGTGGGAAAGTGAGGTTATGAGAAGGCATGTGTCAGTTAATTCTACCATATATCTTGTAATTATTCTCATCAGGCAAAACCCACCTTTTACCACTGCCCTCCCCATCCCTATGGAACCGTGCTTATGAAAACACATGAAACTATCATATTTCTTCTGTATTTCTTGACATCCTGTTTATTCATCTAGTTCATCTTTTTTCTTCAAAATCCCTGTACTGTGTCTTGGAGAACTCATTTTCTATGGTCATAAGCCTTCCCTCTATCTTCAACCACATCTTCAGATATTACCTCTACTGTCTCATGTCCTTGACTGGAGACAGTTTTTTTCCCAGCAGCTCTCTTGCTGAAGTTGTTTATGATGCATAGGGGCCAGGAGTGGGATCATTATTCTTGTTCCCTATTGTCATTTCCAGGTGACACTCCTGCTTTCTTGAGGGTTATGCTAGCTGACCACGTTCACACATTTCTCTCTTCACTGCTCCATTCACTGATTTTCTTCTCACTCCTATAAATTCACTGACATTTCAAAATATATGAATGGTTTCTCTTAGTCTTTTTCAAAAGCCTTTTCAAATAGATAAATAGTTATCAAAAATGAAAGTTACAAAAGCTTTTGTCCACTCTTTTTTTTTGGTTTTGTTTCCAACATGTCTGCTCTTAATAGAAGAGAAATTTAGCAATCTTCTCATAACCCTTTTCCCTATCTCACCTCAATCCAATTTCTACTAACAGAGTCTACAAAGCCCATCACTGTGCTCTTCTGTCCGTGGATCCAAGCTTATCCCATGCCACTCTCTTCCTAACTTTTGGTATCTCAACTATTTATGCCCTTAGGGCTGTTCTTTCTACCCCCCCAAATTTTCTAATATGATCTCATCCTACTTTTTGAATCGATGACTTAGCACGCAGATCTCTGTTCAAATGTCCTTTTCTTAGAGAAAGCTGCCCTTGATTCCCTGAATGAGGTCAGATGCACATCAGATAAACTCAGTGCCAAAGGGTATGCTGATTTTGAGTGACCTTCAGATTATTGTACCCAATCCTCCTGTCCAGTCCTAGGCAAAAGTGGCCATGAAAAAGGCAAAAGCAAGAGATGAAAGATTGGTTTGGTCTTCATTAGGTGAGAAAATAAGCATAGAACCTATTTCTTTTTAAATTAGGTACCGAATATAAGCTATAAATAGTGAAATGCAGATATATACCTATACAAAAAATTCATCAATAATATACATTTCAAATGTTTAAGATTTTATTGTTCAACCAGTTATTTAAGCTTTCAGGTTAAGGACTCCTACATGCAGTCTCTTCTGTTGCTGATGACACCTAAGACTCTTGTATTTTTTTTCCCAGAAATATTATTTGGGGTCAGAATACAATTAATCCAACTCAAAGAAACACTTTTTTGGCTATATCAGAGGCTGAAGATTTTGATTATAAAATTTTCACACTCTCTCTGGATATTTCCTTTAAAAAATTAGAAGTTAACATATTCCTAAGCATAAGAGATCAAAAATAGTCATGTATGGGAGAACAATGTGAATGCTGAGAAAACTTGCGGGCTAATTCTGTGCACAAGAAAGTAGATTGTAACTGTTTGATTAAAAAAAATTCATATACTTACTTTTTTTTTTAAAGTTGGAGTCTCATTCTGTCACCCAGGTTGGAGGGCAGTGGCACACTCTCCTGCTGAACTCCGGCAATCCTTCTGCCTCAGCCTTCCGAGTAGCAGGAACTACAAGTGTATGCTACCACACCTGACTAATTTTTTAATGCTACCACACCTAGCTAATTTTTAAAATTTATTGTAGAAATGAGGTCTCGCCAAGTTGCCTGGGATGATCTTGAACCCGCAAGCTCAGGCAATACACTTGCCTCGGCCTCCCGAAGTGCTGGGATTTCAGTCTGAGCCACCGAGCCTGGCCTACTTACTTTCAGTTTAACTTCTAAATTGCAAAGTATTGTGGCAAAGCAAGATTTTCTGTGAATTTATTATTCAATTTTGTTTCATGAAATATTAATTTATTTCTAAATCAACATTTAACCCTAAGAAATATTTAAACCCTAATCTCTTTAGTACAAGCCTTTTTCATTTGAAATGACTCATTATTAGGTTTCGATTAATGGATTTTTCTAAAACAATCAAGTTGTATAAGCTATAATTTTATATTCTTTCAATAATAAAATACTTTTCTTTCATATGCTCATAATTAAACTCATGGTTCAATAAATTGCCATAACTTTAAATTTTCTTACATGTTATTCACTCATCATCTCAAATCTGTCAAGCATTTTCTTAGAAAAGATAAATGATATATTGGATCATGACCAGTTGTATTGTTTAGCATTACAGAACTTGGAAATGAATCTTATCTTCAGGATTATTTTTCTCCTATGAATAGGTCCCAAAGGAGAGAACAAACCTCTGGATACCAGAAAAATTAATTAGTGAGATGATCTCTGGAGGACCTCACTATCAGTTCCTAGCCCTGGCTTCTGAAAAAGTCTTCTAAGCTGAAACCTTTCTCTGTTCTGTGAATGTAATGTTCTTCTCATTTTAGAAAGAGGTCATGTAATTCAAGAGTTCCATTTAATGTAGCTGATTGTATATTTCACTTTTCCTGTTTGTAGTGCAAGACAGAGACTCAATTCTTTGGCAGGATCCCCTCAAACTAATGACACTACCAAAAAAACACCAATAGAACCAGCAGATAGGAAATCTGTGGGTTAGACATACTGTAGGTTCCTTGGTTGCAGATGGAAAATGATTTTGAAGGGAGATTGTTTTTCAGGTTTTCTAATTATAAGAGATTTTTAAAAACCTTGCAGTTGCCTATTCTCAGAAAATAGCATTGACTCTATAGAAACTATTTGTAGGTATTAAATACATACACTTCATAGATCTTTATTTTTTAATGTAAATATTGTATATTTTCTGCCTTTTATTTTCTTCCTAGGTAAAGCATAATGACACATTGCTTTTCATGTACTAAACACAAATTATTTCCCTGTTTCCAGCCATTTTAATGAGATGACAAGCACCAGATAGTAGAGATTTTGAGGCAAATAAAGTGATCTTTGACTAAATTTTCTTCTTTGAATTTGAAGTGAGAATTTTCCGGTGTGGAAGTCTAAGTGCTATGTATTTATTTATAAAATGTAGTAAAGTCATTGAATTTCTCAGGGTTTCATTTATTTCATGTATAAAATGAGAAGTTCAGGCTAAATTATAAACCCTTCCAGTGCCGAAATTCAGCTATTATTTACTTGCCCATGGATCACTCTAAGATTAAAAATCAAAAGTTGAACAGTGTATTTTTAATAATAATGCAATAATTATTAAGCACTAAATTTATGCATGCCATTAATAATTTTTCATAACATTTAAAGAATTAAGTCTCACCCTTGAACAAAGAAAAGTCAAATAGACAACCAGTTAAAGAAGACATCCTTTACATCTTGATTTATTTTCTCATCTAATCTATTTACTTATATGTCTCAGCTAAATCTTGTGCTGGGAACAGAGACTTCATAGAGGAATAAAACATGACCTCGTATCTCAATGAGTTTACAATCTAGGTATTATATGTAAAAATTACAGCAAAAGCATGGCTATAGAAAATTAAATAATAAGATCATAGATTACATTTCCACTTACTATTCAGAGTTGACATCATACTCTTTCATTAGGTTATTCATGATACTTGGTGTAAGTGCTAAACTCTTGAATTTCCCAATATGACATTTCACAATGTCACATTTTCCCTAGATTGTAAACTTGATGATGGCAGAGACATAGGTCTGTTATTTAAGTTGTAAGGCTAGCACTTAGCACAGTGGCTGGCAGGGAGAAAATGCTCGATCTGTTTGTTGAAGTAAAGTTAAGAACATAAGTATGAATTGATAGCTTTTATTATGACATCTGCTACTTATTTTCTTTGAAGTAAAACCTATATACAGAAAAGTGCACAAAATACCAATGTTCAAGAGCCCAATGAGTAATTGCAAAGCAAACAGCTATGTAACTACCACCAAAGTCAACAACACTCAATCTCTTGTCTCCAAAGGCTCCTAAGTAGAATACTCTCCTTTCTGTCAACACTTGAATTGCCTACTTCCTATCCTAAAAGACTTAGCTCAGACCTAATTTCTCCTTCTACCTCCAAGCAGGCTGAGGTGTCCCCAGCACTGTGCTCCAATCCTGTTTATTTCACTCATATTTCACTTAAAATGCTGTAATTGTTGTAATAGATTTGTTAGTTTTCTGAAAACAGGAGCAGTTTCTTATTGGTTTGATATCCATCAACAACTATCTCAGTGGCTAGTATATCACAGGTGTTCAATAATGTATGCTAAATACCTGATTAAAAATAGAGCTATTGAAACCTGTGTACATCTGAGTGGTCTCTGAATGTCTTTGGTCCCCCAGATTACTTTCTGGTACTAAAAAATGGGCAAGTAGCCTGAGCTCTCTATGACAAACCTTGTAGTCTTAGTACAACCCGTCTTAGTTCCAGGTGAGCACTAGGTGGGACTTTTTTTTTTCTTTTTTTATAATCAATATTTTTTATTATGATACTGTGGGGTACAGTGAAGGGTTAGGTATACAAATATGCTTCATTCAGGCACCCTTGTTGATAGGAGATGTCTCCCCATCCCCAGACAGATATTTACTACCATTAATCCCATCTCCCTTCCCCCCCATAGTTTCCCACCACTGTCAGTCATTTTCTTATGGTAATACATTGGGTGATCAGGGTCCACTATGTGAGTGAGAACATGTGATACTCAGATCTTTGTTTCTGTGAGAGGTCACTCAGTATTATAGACTCTAGTTCCATCCAGGTTGCTGTGAAATTCATGATTTTGTTCTTTTTTGTGGCTGCGTAGTATTCCATCATGTATATGTATCACATTTTTTGAATCCAGTCCTCTTTTGATGGGCAGCATGGTTGCTTCCAGGTTCTTGCTACTGTGAACAATGCTGCAATAAACATATGTGTGCAGGTATCTTTTTGATAGAGTGATTTGAGTTCTTCAGGGTATA
>NW_007245545.1:0-4530 GCF_000164805.1 Carlito syrichta | reverse complement strand
AGAGCATAGAGATTTTTGATAGAGGAAGCATGGAAAACAGATTTCTTCTTGTTCTTAGCAAGAGGCCCATGTAGTTTCCTTTATGTGAGGATTGATATTACTCACATTCACGGCTTGACTCCCTGATTCTTCTTTATCTGTCAGCAAGATGCCCTGTAGAGTTTCAGGAATGAGGACTCATATAACCCAGATTCCTTATTTTTAGAAACAGCCGTGCACTTGCCTGTATATGAGTACTCCCTTTCCCAGATACATGCGTCAAAACACTGATGCATGTTAGGACCTTAGTAAGACGTCATGTAGTTTTTTGCGTATTGAGAACACATGTCACCCAGAATCCTTATTATTTCTTAGAAAAGTCTGTACAGATACCTGTATATGAGAATTTCATTTCCCTAGATTATGCGTCAAAAACCCAAATTCGTGTTTAACCCTTAGCAAGAAACCCTGAAGTTTTTTTTTGTGATTGCAGACACGTGTAAACCAGATTCCTTTTTCTTCCTTAGCAATAGACACTGCAGTTTCCTATGTATGAGGACACCCATGATCCAGATTCCTACTCCCAAAACTTGATTGGAAGTTATCTCTTAGCAAGACACTCTGTAGGTTTTCGGGATGCATGACTCGAGTAACTACGATTCCTTATTCTTCTAGAGGAACAGGTCGTGTAGTGTTCTGTATATGGGGACTCCCATTAATTAAATCCCTGCTTCATTCTCAGATACTCACAAGGCATTTCTTGGTGACCTAGAATTCCAGTTGCTTGGATATCAGGAGAAACACTCCCGTAAAGTTGTTGTGGCATAGGAACCCAAGATTCCTGGTTCCCTTTTCAAGAAAACACACTAAAAATGTAGCAACATAGAAGCCCAGATTGCTGATTAAACCTTATCAAGAGAACTTCTAGATTTAGGCGATTGAGAAATCCAAGAACCGCATTCCCTTTCCGTTCTCAGCAAGATGGCCTGATGTTCCCGCACAGGGAGGCTCTGAGCGCCCGCCCCTCAGAGACACCGGTTCCATTACTGGTTGAAGTACTCTGTAGGGTTCCAGCGCCACTCTCGTCATTTACAGCCTGCCCTTTGGAACTTTGGAGCTCTGGAACTCCGGATCCACCCTGGCTGAGGCACTCAGCGTGAGACCCCAAGCCAGAGGACCCAGACAAGCGGAGAAAAACACATCTGCTTAAACTGCCTCGCCATTCTCCAGACAGAGACTTCCATTGCCCACCTAGCAACAAACTTTACCTCAGCTCCTAAGGCAACAGTGTGAAACAGGAGACAAAGCCCCACCCTTATGCTGCAACAAAAAACAAAAGGGAGAGGCTGAAATCAGAGATCACAGAAGTGACTCTAGTCTGATCGCTTATTTTGACTTATGATTTTATCATTGAAACTGTTGGTCTAGATTACGTTTGGTGTTTACCTTCTGACTTATACTGTTTCTTGATTTTTTCGGCCTGTCTCTGTTTAGTTAGCAGTATTTTTTAGGGAATCTTTCTTACCTGTCTTTTTTCACTTCTTCCCAGCCCTGTGTCTCTCTCTCACCTGATAGTTGGCATGTATATCTGTTTTCCCTCTCGCACTTCTCTCTTTCGCTCATTTTGACTTATGATTTTATCATTGTAACTGTTGGTTTAGATCACGTTTGTTGTTTACCTTCTGACTTACACTCTTTCTCGATTTTATTTGTCCTGTCTCTGTGTTGCTTCAGTATTCTTTAGTACTATGTAGCTATCAGTACTCTCTTACATGTCTTTCTTCACCTCTTCCCAGCCCTGTGTCTCGTTCTCACCTGATAGATGGTATGTATATCTGTTTTCCCTCTCGCGCTTCTCTCTTTCTAACTCCCTATTGACCCCCCCCTCCTCCATTATTTTCCTCTTCTATATGCCCCCTTTTTAAATCTAAGGACCAAGACTGCAAACTGCTGAAAAGACAGACTGTAAAGCAGAGGGAAAAGTGAACAAAACCAGAAGACCCTCATAAGGAAGAACAGGTCATTGCAGAAGAGAAATAAAAGCAACCGTACCTTCCCTCAAAAACAGAATTGAAGAGGGGGAGGGAAAGGGGTAAAGGGAGAAAAATCTACAGAAATGAAGAAAAACCAAAAGAAGAGTATGGGTCTCTCCCAGACGCCTGGGAGAGCAGACACTGAGAAAACTAACTTTGGAATACAAACAATGAAAAGTCCCCAGAATGAAGGGTCTCAAAATGCAAATGTAGATATCAAAACAATAATGGAGAGATTAAAAATAATTGAGGAGACACAAGAAGAAACTAGGAAGGAGCTGATATCTGAGATAACAGTAATAAAGAATACTGTGAATGAAATAAATAACAAATTGATAAGCATGGAAAGCAGAATTACCCAAGCAGAAGAAAGAATCTCAGAGCTTGAGGACCAAAATATAGAAATAACCCAAACTCTTAAAAACACAGAAAATAAGCTAAAAAAACAGAACAAAACCTTCAAGAGATGAGTGACTACCTCAAGAGGCCTAACCTAAGAATAATCGGACTCCTTGAAGCAGAAAGAGAAACAGAGACCACATTGGAACAAACTTTCCACGAGATCATTCAAGAAAATTTCCCTTATCTAATCAGTGATACAAAAATTGAAACACAAGAGATTCAGAGAACCCCCGCAAGACAACAAATGAGAAGATCAACTCCTAGACACATAATAATTCGCCTAAATAAAGTAGGCACAAAAGAAAAAATCCTAAAGGCAGCAAGAGAAAAAGGCCAGATCACCCACCATGGAAGACCAATCAGAATAGCAGCAGATTTACCTGCAGAAACCCTGCAGGCTAGGAGAGCTTGGAGCCCTATCTTCAAAGTCCTAAAGGATAAACAATTTCAACCAAGAATAACCTACCCAGCCAAGCTAAGCTTCATCAGTGAGGGAGAATTAAAATCTTTCCCAGATATCCAATCCCTAAGAACTTATGCAGCCACAAAACCATCTCTACATGAAACACTTAAGAAAGTACTAAACACAGAAGAAAAGGAAAAAAGAACAACGTTCTTCACAAGAGTACAGGGAAAAGAATAAAATATACACGAACCAACCCCAAAAGCAAAAGAAAGACAAAAAAAAAAAAAGAAAAAACCAAGTGGAAGAACAATAACTCAATAAGAACTCCATGATAGGGATGAACTCTCACATTTCAATAATTAGTCTGAATGTGAATGGACTAAACGCACCACTGAAAAGACATAGAATGACAAAATGGATAAAATATCACCAGGCAACAATATACTGCCTTCAAGAGACCCATCTCACTAGAAAGGACATACACAGACTCAAAGTAAGAGGATGGGAAACAAATTTTCAGGCGAATGGAACACAAAAGAAAGGAGGAGTCGCGATCCTAATTTCAGACAAAATACCATTTAAGCTATCAAAAATTAAAAAAGATACAGAGGGCCACTACATAATGATAAAAGGTTCACTCCATCAACAAGAAATATCTATCCTAAACATATATGCACCCAACATATGCACACCAACATTCATAAAGCAACTTCTAGGAAAACTAAAGAAAGACATTGACTCAAACACCATAATAACTGGGGACTTTAATACACCACTCACAACCTTAGACAGATCATCAGGACAAGAAATCAGCAAGGAGATCCTGAACCTCAATGAGACTCTGGACCAAATGGACTTGATACCTATAGAACACTCCATCCAAAGACCACAGAATACACATTCTACTCATCACCACATGGAACATATTCTAAGATCGACCACATAATTGGACACAAATCAAGTATAAGCAAATTTAAAAGGACTATAATTCTACCATGCACATTCTCGGACCACAGTGGAATAAAAATAAACATTGACACCAAAAAAGTCCCCCAAAAACCCACAAAGACATGGACACTAAACAGCATGATGCTAAATAACCCCTGGGTCAATGATGACATCAAAGTAGAGATCAAAAGATACCTGGAAACAAATGAAAATAAAGAAGCATCTTACCACAATCTCTGGGATGCCTTAAAAGCTGTAATAAGAGGGGAATTTATATCCCTACAAACACACATGAGGAAAATGCAAGGAACAGAAATTGACAACCTAACAAGCCACCTAAAGAAGCTGGAAAAGCAAGACCACAAAAACCCTAATTTCAGCAGAAGAATCCAGATCACCAAAATAAAAGCCCAAATCCAGGATATACTAAGACAAAAAGATAATACAAAAAATCAATGAAACAAAAAGCTGGTTCTTTGAAAGGGTAAACAAGATTGATGGTCCCCTAGCTAGACTGACCAAGAAAAAACGAGAAAAAAACCAAATAAGCATAATCAGAAACACAAAAGATGAAGTCACATCTGACCCTGAAGAAATGCAAAAGATCATTAGGGACTACTACGTACACTTGTATGGAAACAAACTTTAAAACCAGAAGGAAATGGAAGACTTTCTGACATCACACAACCTACCGAGGTTGGAACAAGAAGAAATTGAGACCCTAAATAAACCAATAACAATCAAGGAAATCGACCACGTAAT
>NW_007245544.1:6155-7737 GCF_000164805.1 Carlito syrichta | reverse complement strand
TAACTCAGGAAAGTTTTTTGTATTAATCAGGGTATAGAGCAAAGAGTATAATATGAATGATTCATTGAACATTATGGAAAACACTTTGAACGATTTGTATTGAAATTGTGCACCTGTGACCTTAATGTAAGCACGGCAGGCATCATGGAATTTGAATTGTTTGCTTGCAAATTGCAGATCTCGTGGTGGTCTTGTGATGCATAGTTTATAAAGCACGAAACTTGTACGCCCCCAGTGAGTGATTATCACATTGCTGGAGGGTATAGAAAATGGTATATAAGTTGGAAAATGTTTGAATAAAATCGGCTCCAGTCCTGATCAGACTGTTCCCAGAAGATCTGCCTCCGAGTGGTCTTCTCGCTGTCCAGATTCTCTGGTGCGGGTCCTAACCCACCCTTGGTCAGTGCTGGTCACCGACACTTTTTCTTTCGTAGGAAAAGTCTGTGCAGTTACCTATATATGAGGATTTCATTTCCCTAGATTATGCTTCAAAAACCGAAATTCGTGTTAGACCTTAGCAAGACACCCTGAGGTTTTTTTTGGAATTGCGGACACGTGTAAACCAGATTCCTTATTCTTCCTTAGCAATAGTCACTGCAGTTTCCTGTGTATAAGGACACCCAATATCCAGATTCCTACTCCCAAAACCTGATTGGTAGTTATCTCTTAGCAAGATGCTCTGTAGGTTTTTGGGATGGAGGACTCGTTTAACTAAGATTCCTTATTCTTCTATAACAACAGGTAGTGTAGTGTTCTGTATATGAGGACCACCATTATTGAAATTCCTGCTTCATTCTCAGAGATACTTCGAGGCATTTCCTGGTGACCTAGAATTCCAGTTGCTTGGATATCAAGAGAAAGACTTGCATAAATTTCTTGTGGAATTGGTACCCAAGATTCCTAGTTTCATTTTCAAAAGAAACACTAAAAAAGTGGCGACTTAGAAGCCCATATTATGGATTAAACATTATCAAAGGAACTTCTAGATTTCGGCGATTGAGAACTCCAAGAACCAGTTGCCTTTCCGTTCTCAGCAAGATGCCCTGATGTTCCCTGTCTATGTGGATTCCAAAGCACTGTATACAAAAATGCAGATTCCCAGATGTTTCCTAAGGATGTGGAATCCATGATTCCTGGTTACATTTTAATAATTCATATTAAATATTGGGCTACTGCAAAACCATCGGCCTCTCTCCAAATAAAAGGAAAAATGGAAATTTACGGTTTCCCAAGTTCATCTTAAGACCAGAGTGACACCAAATATGGCACGAAGATACTTTTGTTCCGGGAATCTGGCCTTAGTTGTCCCAAGGCACCTAAGGGACTCGTACTACCAGATACCCGTTTACAACTCTCAAGGTGACCATAATGTTGCTGGAGTCCTTAAATGACTGATTCATAATACCCACAAGTCAATTATCTCCGAAACATGAGACGAGCTCGAAGTCCTAATTCGTGTGTATCCCGTAGCAAGAAACACTGAGGATTTTTCGTATTGGAGAGTAGTGTATCACAGATTCCCTATTTTTCCTTAGTAAGGGGCCGTGTATTGTCCAGTATATGAGGACTCCGTTTCCCCAGA
>NW_007245544.1:0-5859 GCF_000164805.1 Carlito syrichta | reverse complement strand
CAAGAGGCCATTTATTTTCCTGAATATTAGGACTCTCCTCAAATAGATCCTGATTCCAAACTATGATTCTTTTTAGCCCTTTCCAAGATGCCTTGTAGATTTTTGGGATTGGGGACTCGTTTAATCGAGATTCCTCATTCATTCTTATGCAAAGGTCCAGTAGTTGCCTGTATATAAGGACTCCATTTCCCCAGATTCATGCTTAAACCACCCTGATTCGTGTTAGACCATAGCAAGACGGCCAGAAGTTTTTTTGGGATTGAGTACATGAGTAACGCAGATTGCTAATTCTTGTTTAGCAATAGGCAGTGAAGTTTCCTATATGTGAGGACTGCCATTACCCAGATTTCTACTTCAAAAACCTGATTCGTGGTTACCTCTGAGGAAGACGGCCTGTACTTTTTGGGACTGAGGTCTCAAGTAACAAAGATTCCTCATACTTCCTTAGCAATATGTCGTGTAGATTCCTGTATATGATGACTCCCATTACAAAGATTCCTGTTTCACTCTGCTGGAGGCCGAGACAGTTCCTGGTGACCTATAATTTCAGTAATTTTGATATGAAGAGAAAGACTCCCATAATGTTCTTTGAGAACTGGAATCCACGATTCCTGATTCCTCTTCACAAGACCTACACAAAATGTGGAATCATCAAAACACAACAACCCAATTCCGACCTACCTACCCACAAGAATTTTCTGTAGTTTGAGGTCACCTCAATAGAGGGATTTTGTACCAATATACCTTTTGGTTGTGCGGAACATGAACATGGTCGTAGATGTTCCTAGGACAACAAAGGATTTATAAGACCAGACCCTTGATTACAACTAACAAGAGGACCAGAAAGTTCCTGTGGATCTGTAATGACAGATTTAGCCTATCCACGGAGCAAGTTGCTCTGAAAAATGTAGGAATCCTGAAACCCAGATTGGTGATTAAACCTTATCAAGAGGCACTGTAGATTCCGTTTAATGAGAACTCCTAGAACTGGATTTCCTTTTCGTTCTCAGCAAGGTGCCCTGATTTTCCCTGTTGATGTGCATTCCAATCACTGTGTACAAAATACAGATGTCAAGAAGTTTCCTAGGGTCGTGGATTCCATGATTCTTGGTTACCTTTAAAAACACGTACTGAAAATTTGGCAACAGCGAAACACTTTTCCCTTTCAAAATAGAGAGAGAAACGGAAGGGGAAGTATTACAGTGTTCACCTTAAGACCAGAGTTACATACAAATATGGCAAGAAGAATCTTTTTGTGCTGGAATCTGGCCTACGTTTTTCTGAGGAGCCTAATGGACTTCGAGTTCCCGATACCCGTTTACAGCTTTCAAGAGGACCAGAAGGTTGCTGGAGTCCTGAAATGACCGATTCGTAATATCCGCATGCTAAATTGTTCCGAAACATCTGGGGAGCCCGATCCCTGTTTCTTGTTTGTCCCATGGTGGACCCCTGGGAATTTTATGGATAGAGGACTCGTACAACAAAGATTCTTTATTCTTTTTTAGTTCGAGGCCATGTAGTGTCCTGTATATGAGGATTCTCTTTCCATAGATTCCTGGTTCGAAACCCTGATTCTTGTTTAGCCCTTATTTTAGACACCATGTAGACTTTTTGATAGAGTAACCGTGTAAAAAAGATTTCTTCTTTTTTCATAGCAAGAGGCCATGTATTTTCCTGTATATGAGGACTGTTATTATGCACATTCATGCCTGGAATCCCTGATTATTCTTTAGCTGTAACCAAGATACCCTGTAGAATTTCAGGACTGAGGACTCATATAACCCAGATTCCTTCTTTTTAGCAACAGCCGTGCAGTTGCCTGTATATGAGTTCTCCCTTTCCCAGATACAGGCGTCGAAACCCTGATGCTTGTTAGGACCTTAGGAAGACGCCTTGTAGTTTTTTGGGGATTGAGAACACATGTCACCCAGATTCCTTATTCTTTCTTAGGAAAAGTCTGTGCAGTTACCTGTATATGAGGATTTCATTTCCCTAGATTATTCTTCAAAAACCCAAATTCGTGTTTAGCCCTAAACAAGACACACTGAAGTTTTTTTGGGGATTGCGGACACGTGTAAACCAGATTCCTTATTCTTCCTTAGCAATAGACACTGCAGTTTCCTGTGTATGAGGACACCCGTTATGCAGGTACCTAGTCCCAAAACCTGATTGGAAGTTATCTCTTAGCAAGACGTTCTGTTGGTTTTTGGGAAGGAGGACTCGTGTAACTAAGATTCCTTATTCGTCTAGAGCAACAGCTCATGTAGTTTTCTGTATATGAGGACTCACATTAATGAAATTCCGCCTTCATTCTCAGACACAAGCCAAGGAACTTCCTGCTGACCTAGAATTCCAGTTGCTTGGATATCAAGAGAAAGTTCTTGTGGAATTGGAAACCAAGATTCCTGGTTCCCTTTTCAAAAGACACACTAAAAATGTGGCGACATAGAAGCCCAGATTGCTGATTAAAACTTATCAAGAGAACTTCTAGATTTAGGTGACTGAGAACTCCAAGAACCGGATTCCCTTTTCGTTCTCAGCAAGATGCCCTGCTTTTCCCTGTCTATGTGGATTCCAAAACTCTGCATACAAAAATGCAGATTCCCAGATGTTTCCTAGGGACGTGGAATCCATGATTCCTGGTTACATTTTAATAATTCATACTAAATATTTGGCAACTGCAAAACCCTTGGCCTCTCTCCAAAGAAAAGTACAATCAGAAATTTAAGCATTACCACGTTCATCTTAAGACCAGAGTTACATCCAAATACGGCAAGAAGATACCTTTGTTCCGGGAATCTAGCCTTAGTTGTCTCGAGGATCCTAAGGAACTTGTACTACCAGATACCGTTTACAACTCTCAAAAAGACCACAATATTGCTGGAGTCCTGAAATGACTGATTCATATTATCCTAAAGCCAAATATCTCCAAAACATGAGACCCGCTCGATGCCCTGATTCTTGTTTATGAAATAGCAAGACTCACTAAGAATTTTTCGGATTGGAGACTAGTGTATCACAGATTCCTTATTTTTCCTTAGCGAGGGGATGTGTACTGTCCAGTTTATGACAAGTCCGTTTCCCCAGAATCCTGTTTGAAAACCCTGATTCTTGTTTAGCCTTTAGCAAGATATCATGTAGATATTATGATGGAGGAACTGTTTGAAACAGGTTTCTTATTTCTCCATAGCAAGAGATCGTGTCGATTCTGTATATGAGGTGTGCCATTACCTATGTTGCAGCTTCTAAATCCTGATTCTTGTTTAGCCCACAGCAGATTGCCTGTTGATTTTTAGGACTGAAGACTGCTATAACCCCGATTCTTTTTTGCCTTGGCAAGGGTTCGTATATTTTCCTGTATATTAGGAATCTCATTACATAGATCCTGCTTCAAAACTATGATTCTTTTTTAGCCATTTCCAAGATGCTCTGTAGATTTTTGGGATTGAGGACTCGTGTAAACCGGATTCCTCATTCTTTCCTAGCAGAAGGTCAAGTAGTTGCCTGTATATAAGGACTCCATTTCCCCAGATTCATGCTTAAAACACACTGATTCGTGTTTAGCCCATAGCAAGATGGCGTGAAGATTTTTTGGGATTGAGGACACGAGTAACACAGATTCCTTATTCTTACTTAGCAATAGGCAGTGAAGTTTCCTGTATGTGAGGACTCCCATTACCCAGATTCCTACTTCAAAAACAGATTCGTGGTTACCTCTGAGGTAGACGGCGTGTAGTTTTTGGGATTTAGGATTCAGGAAACCAAGATTCCTTATACTTACTTAACAATATGATGTGTAGTTTCCTGTATATGACGACTCCCATTACCCATCTTCCCGCTTCCCTAAGCAGGATACTGAGACAGTTCCTGGTGACCGAGAATTCCCATTGTTTGGATATCAAGGGAAAGACTCCCATAATGTACTTTGGGACCTGGAATCCAAGATTCCTGGTTCCCCTTCCCATGACCTCCCCAAAATGTGGTATCTTCAAAACCCAACATCCCAAATCCTACCTGCGCACCCACAAGAATTTTCTGTACTTTGAGGTCACCTGAATCGAGAGATTTTGTACCAATAAGCCTTTTGATTATGGAGAACATGATTATGGTCATAGATGTTCCTAGGACACCAAAGGATTTGTAGATCCAGATCCTTGATTACAACTAACAAGAGAAGCAGAAAGTTCATGTGGATCTGTAATGGCTGATTTAGCTTATCCAGGGGGCAAGTAGCTCTGAGAAATGTCAGGTTAATGAATCCCAGATTGGTTATTAAACCTTATCAAGAGGCCCTGCAGATTCCGGTTAATGAGAACTCCTAGAAATGGATTTCCTTTTCGTTCTAAGCAAGATGCCCTGATTTTCCCTTTTGATGTGGATTCCAAACTCTGTGTACAAAAGGACAGATGTCCAGAAGTTTCCTAGGGACATGGATTTCATGATACTTGGTTACCTTTAAAAATACCTTATAAACATTTGGCAACTGCAAAAACAATGGTCCCCTCTCAAAAATAAAAAAGAGAAACAGAAGCAGAAGGATTACAGGGGTTCACCTTAAGACCAGAGTTGCATCCAAAATATGGCAAGAGGATTCTTTTAGTGCTGAAATCTGGCCTTAGTTTTTCCGAGGAACCTAACGGACATGAAATGCCTCATACCCGTTTACAACTTTCAAGAGGACCAGAATGTTGCTGGAATCCTGAAATGACCAATTCGCAATATCTGCATGCTAAATTGCTCTGAAACATTTGGGGAACTCGAAGCCCTCTTCCTTGTTTGTCCCATAGAAGACACCCTGGAAGTTTTAGGGATAGAGGACACGTACAACAAAGATTCTTTATTCTTCCTTAGTTAGAGGCCGTGTAGTGTCCTGTATATGAGGATTCTCTTTCCTAGATTCCTGTTTCGAAACCCTGATTCTTGTTTATTACTTAGTAAGACGCTATAGAGGTTTTTTAGATAGAGGAACCATGGAAAACAGATTTCTTCTTGTTTCTTAGCAAGAGGCCATGTAGTTTCCTTTATGTGAGGACTGCTATTACTCACATTCATGGCTCAAATCCATGATTCTTCTATATCTGTCAGCAAGATGCCCTGTGGTGTTTCAGGACTGAGGACTCATAAAACCCAGATTCCTTATTTTTAGAAACAGCCGTGCACTTGCCTGTATATGATTACTCCCTCTTCCAGATACATGCGTGGAAACCCTGATGCATGTTAGAACCTTAGGAAGATGTCGTGTAGTTTTTTGGGGATTGAGAACACATGCCACCCAGATTCCTTATTATTTCTTAGAAAAAGTCTGTGCAGAAACCTGTATATGAGGATTTCACTTCCCTAGATTATGCTTCGAAAGCCCAAATTCGTGTTTAGCCCTGAGCAAGAAACCCTGAAGTTTTTTTGTGATTGCGGACACATGTAAACCAGATTCCTTATTCTTCCTTAGCAATAGACACTGCAGTTTCCTGTGTATGAGGACACCCATGATCCAGATTTCTACTCCCAAAACCTGATTGGAAGTTATCTCTTAGCAAGACGCTCTGCAGGTTTTCGGCATGGATGACTCGAGTAACTAAGATTCCTTATTCTTATAGAGGAACAGGTCGTGTAGTGTTCTGTATATGAGGGCTCCCATTAGTAAAATCCCAGCTTCATTCTCAGACACTCAAGAGGCATTGCTTGGTGACCTAGAATTCCTGTTGCTTGAATATCAAAAGAAAGACTCCAATAAAGGTCTTGTGGCATTGGAACCCAAGATTCCTGGTTCCCTTTTCATAAAACACACTAAAAATGTAACAACATAGAAGCCCAAATTGCTGATTAACCCTTATCAAGAGAACTTCTAGATTTAGGCGACTG
>NW_007245543.1:0-723 GCF_000164805.1 Carlito syrichta | reverse complement strand
CTTGAGGACTCGTGTAACCCAGAGTCTTTATTCTTTCCTAGCAAAAGGTCATGTAGTTGCCTGTACATAAGGACCCCATTTCTTCACATTCATGTTAAAAACACCCTGATTCGTGTTTAGCCCATAGCAAGACGACATGAAGTTTTTTTCAGATTTAGGACACGAGTAAGAATGATTCCTTATTCTTACTTAGCAATAGGCAGTGAAGTTTCCTGTATGTGACGACTCCGATTACCCAGAACCCTACTTCAAAATCCTGATTCGTGATTACCTCTTAGGAAAATGGCCAGTAGTTTTTTGGATTGAGGAAACATGTAATCAAGATTCCTTATAATTTCGAATCAATATGACGTGTAGTTTCCTGTATATGACGACTCTCATTACCCAGCTTCCCACTTCACTATGCAGGATGCTGAGACATTTCCTGGTGACCGAGAATTCCAGTTGTTTTGATATCAAGAGAAAGACTCCCATAATGTTCTTTGGGAACTGGAATCCAAGATTCCTGGTTCCCCTTCACAAGAACCTCCCTAAAATGTGGAATCTTCAAAACTAAACATCCCAATTCCGACCTGCCCGCCTTCAAGAATTTTCTGTAGTTTGAGGTCACCTGAATCGAGGGATTTAGTACCAATATGCCTTTTGAATCTGGGGAGCATGATTACGGTCATAGATGTTCCTAGGACACAAAAGATTTGTAGGGCAGATCCTTCATTACAACTA
>NW_007245542.1:0-2982 GCF_000164805.1 Carlito syrichta | reverse complement strand
CTGGAACTACAGGCCTGCACTACCACACCTGGTTAATTTTCTGATTTATTGCAAAGACAAGGCCCATGTTGCCCAAGCTCATCTGGAACCCATGGGCTCAGGCAATGCTCTAGCCTCCCAATATGCTGGAATTACAGGATTGAACCACCACACCTGGACTAATTTATTTTTTTAACCTTCAATTTCATCTCAAATTTTTACCTTAAAACAAAAATTTATTTTCCCAACTTGCTATATCAATTTAGTTTTACTTATCACTTCTATTCTTTTGATTCTAAAATAAAAATCTCTAAGTTAGACAAAGGTAGTTTTCCTTTAACAAAAACTGCATCCCCATATTTTCTTATAACATTTTACTAAACACATTTTGCTTTAATTATATATTTTGCAAGTAATAATTGCTTTTCTTATATCTAGTAGACTTAACTACATGCATCAATTACAATATTAACTCCTTGTAGCTCCTATTTTTAGTGAAAAACCTAGGAGGCAGTATTAATTATGAACCAGGGCCAGGCTCAGTGACTCAACCTGTAATCCCAGCACTTTGGGAGGGCAAGGTGAGTGGACTGCCTGAGCCCACGGTTTCAAGACCAGTCCAGGCAAGATGGCAAGACCTCGTCTCTACAGTAAATCAAAAATCAGCTGGGACATGGTAGCATGTACCTGTAGTTCCAGTTACTTGGAAGGTTGAAGTGGAAGAATTGCCTGAGCCCAGCAGGTCAACGCTGTGGTGGCCGTGAGTGTGCCACTGCACTCCAGCCTGGGCAACAGAGTGAACTCAAAAAAAAATTATGAACCAGTAGTAGACTCTATGTTAGAGACAATATCATGGTCTAAGCCTCATACGAGCTCCAACAATTAAATCAACCAATTCATCAAAAAAAAGTGCGGGTTTTGTGACTCAGCCTGTAATCCTGTGCCTTTGGGAGGCTGAAGTGAGTGAAATGCCTGAGTCCACAGGTTCGAGACCCACCTAGGCAGCGAGACCTCATCTCTACAATAAATCAAAAAATCAGCCAGGCATGGTAGCGCATGCCTGTGATTCCGGCCACTCGGAAGGCTGAGGCGGAAGGATCGCTGGATCCCAGCAGGCAAGGCTGCGGTGGCTGGGAGCAGCCACTGCACTCCAGTCTGGGCGACCGAGTGAGACCCCAACTCAAGAAAAAAAAAGGACAAAAAGTGTTTTATTCCCCTTACACAAATGGTTCTCAGATTCATAGAGACAAGAAGTAGAATGACATTTGTCAGGTGCTGGGGAGAGGAGAATGGCAATTCCAGTTGAATGGATATGGAGTTTCATTGGGAAGATTAAAAAAAAATTAGAGATGAATGGTGTTGTGGTTGTGCAACAGGGTGAATTTAATGACACTAAACTGTACACTTGAAAATGATTAAAATAATAAATTTTATGTTGTGAATATTTTACCACAGTCAAAAAGAGGAAGATTTGTATTCTCTGATATTTCTCTGCTTCCTAGAAGAATGCAGGACTAGGAGAGTATGCAGAGGATCCAGGATGACCTTCCTTATTTGCCAGGCATGCAGCATCTGAACAGGACAAGAGAATTGAAGCTGCCTCATTATAGGTGACTCAAAATGATGTGAATTTAGAACCTGGAGAGTCTGAGGCTCTCCAAGACCACCTTTCATTCTGACTTCAATTGTAAGTTAGGAGGTCCCCAACAGCCCCTCGCTTATGATGAATTCCTAGGACTCACATAACTCACAGAAAATTGTGATATTCATCGGCATGTGTGTTTTTTACAGCAAAAGAATACATATTAACATCATTCAAAGGAAGAGGCACATGGGAAGAGTTCCAAACACAAGCATCCAATTGTCCTCTCCCAGTGGATTTGTGGAAAATGCTACAATCTCCTGCAGCAATATGTGAAATTATAGATGAAGCATTGTCAACCAGTAAAGCTCACCCAAGTTTGGTGTCCAAGCTATTTGATGGATCTTAGTCATGTAGACCTTTTTAACCATCCTCATGGGTGAATTTAATCTCCACTGAATTCACATAAAGCACTTCACCTTCAATCTTTGGTCATTTTATTTTTGTAAATTCTCTTCAGTAAATTACTTAAAAGAATTGTGACTTAAATCAGCTATTTATCCAATGTGAAGCTCAACATAAATAATTTCAAAAAGCCAGGTGGTCATTAGGAGTATTTCTTTAATCATTCAAAACATTCAGATAAGAAATTAAAACCACATAACACTAGCATTGAATTACAGACACTGGAGTGAAATTACAACAACAACAAGAGAAAGAAGTATAAATATAAATGGCACAGAAAACACAAGCAATGGGTGTGAATGGGGCTGGGAAATAAGTGGCAATGTCAGAAAGAGAAATCAATAGTTATTTGTCATTTGTTAAATGAATGAAAGACAGCACATGCTCAGTCCAAGAAGCCACTTGGGGACACTGTGAACCTTCTCAGAACACATAGTTCAAGAGATTCAAACGTAAACGCTGAACGGTTGCTCACTGGCCCATGTAAAATGTAAGAACAGCTGCTTCTTCCCTCAGGGCAAACCAGCCACTCTGAGCTTGTCCCTGCTGGTGTAGCTGCCCTTAGGGCTAAGCACCTGGAAGGAAGTGGTGAAGGACTTAGATCTGCATAGAGGCCCACATAGCACATCCTCTATGCTTGCAGCTCAGTAGGAGATAAAGAGCATTCAGAGCATCCAGCCTCAGCTTTGAGGCCAGAGGGTCCTCCCAATATACAGGAGCCAGACTCTCCCATTCCTCCTCATCCTCCTCCTCTTGCTTGTCCCTCCACTCCACTTTCTGCCCAGGTTGATAGGAGATTTCAAATAACCGTCTTGGAGGAATCCCTGTATCCTCCTTCCTCATTCCCAACATGTGTCTGATTTTGGTTTCAGGGTCCAGTTCTCAGGCTTCAATGACTTAGAGGCCCTCACTGACCATGTACCCAGGAGGGACAGTCACTTTTGCCTGTAACCACT
>NW_007245541.1:24620-45785 GCF_000164805.1 Carlito syrichta | reverse complement strand
AATTTTTCCTATTCTGTAGATTTTCTAAATACTTTGAGAACAGTGTAAGGGTTTTGTGATATGCTCTCTAATTGGAGGTCAGCACTTGTGGATATGTTTTTCTCTGATGTTAGTGTCATTACCCTTCCTGGGAACTAAAGACAACTTATATGAGCCTCGTCCTCTGAGTGCACATGAAACTCAGCTCTTGCCCTGACTGATAACACCCAGTGATATGGGGCACAACTGATATGGAACAAGCCCTGGGTTCTCATTCTTTTATTGACCAATTTTTACCTGCCTTTCCACAAAAGGCCATATTCCCCATTGAGGCATGAGCAAACTCTTCAGTGTAGTGTATTCCAATCTGTGTATTAATTTTTTTAGTAAAAGTTATGAGAAAGGGATTGACATTAGCAGGACACTGCCAGGGGAGTGGGAATACTTAATATCAACAAGAGTAACTAATCTCAAACCAAATTGTGACCAAAGGGAGGGCAAAACTTTACCTGTGTGATGATCATTTGTATGCCTACAAAATTGTACCTCAAAGCTTGAAAAAATGGAAAAAGATTAATAAATATATAAAATTTGAGTAAGTTTAATAATAAATACAATATCTCTATGAACATAGGTAATATGTGAGTCGTCAGATGTTGGGTAATTCAGAGTAATAGAACAAACTAGAACCACTTCTTAGTACTTGGAAAAGTCAGAAACAGAATGGAAGAGGCAGACAAAATTTTCAGAACTAGGTGAGCTCATTACTTATCACGTGGCCTCTTTGTGGCATGCCAATCTGGACCCAATCTGGAGAATTTGGGAGTCTCCTTAAAACACTGAAGGAATAAATGAGTGAGTGAATTAGTGAGTGAGAAAACCCCAGGAACCCACAACACAACCACAGACCCTTGCAATCCAAGTTAAGAAAGATCCTCAGAGATCCTGAGTACCCAGGTCAGCACAGAGTCCCTCACCTCTGCGATGTGTCCTTTGGGAATTGGAGAAAACATTTCAAGGCACTGACTTCCTGGACTTATTGCTAGTAACTGATCAGGTTAATAGGCCTCATAAGGAGCTACCTGCTTGGTCTCAGGTCATGAGACATGGGCAATGTGGCCTGAGTGACTCTTATCCTGACTTTTTGGTGCACAATGTCATTGATGCATCTAATGCAGACTTGAAGATAAAATAGTTGTAACTTTGCATACTTATTCATATACCTGATCCCAAGGAGTTGTGTTCACACTTATCATGATGCTTGAGAGCTAGACTCTGTCAGACTAAACAAAAAACAGAAAGAGGCTGCCTAAAAGGAAATGACATGTGTCATTTCAATGGGAACACATATGCCATACTTGCTAATGTGCATATTCAGGGAGGCAATGGTGGACAAAGGGACTTACAGGAGGAGCAACAGGGATCATGTCCTGTTTTGAGATGACTATGTATGGCTGAAAATTTCTACAACTTTGCAGGGTGCTACCAGTGTGAGGTTGGGCAGGTAGTCACTGGGCACATGTCCTCACAGAAGTACTTTCTGTGTAATGTCGTGGTGATCTTTGTTTAAGATTGTGATTTGTGCTGAGTCTCTTGTGATCCATTATGTTCTTAGGAATTTATGCATCATGTCCTCCTTTCATGGCCTTCCACAGCTTTATTTGTCATTTTTTAAGCACAGCTTGTTGTGGGAAAACCGAGAGACCATGACACTGAGGCTACATTAGGTAGCATCATTTTATTTGTGCCTGTGTGACTCAGTGGGCTAATGCTCCAAGTCTAAGCAATCTAGAGAAAGAGGAGAAGGATTATATATGTTAGTTTAGGAAAGGGAAGAGTTCAGGTTATATGGCCCTACATTTTTCTTTGGAATTTACAAAGTTGTATTTAGCAAAATCAGATTTTCAAAGAAAAAATTATTACCAGGATATACAAGACAAAGTGAAGATGCAGGAGTAAGGTTGTGAATTGATTACTATCTTGCACTTACGGAAAAGTGGCTTGTGACTTTGGGGTTTTCTCACATCCCATGTCTAGCACATTTAGAGCTTGCAGGTTGATTTTTTTAAAGGAATAATTTTAACTGTTTTTAGCACCCCTCTTCCACATTCCCCCTGTTGTGCTCGACCCATCATGGGTTAAAATGCATCATTTTCAGTTTGGTTCAATAACATTATGTGGGCCACCATTTTTCATTTAACAACTGTTTACACAATCTTAGAGATGGAGTTCATAATTATTGGGGCTATCCAAGGGAGGATAACACAGGATACCAAAAATAGGATTACAGATACGATAATGTATTTAAATTCTCCCAGATCTGAGAACATGTTTTTAAACCAATTGCCAATTTTTATGCCATGTCATTTTTGTACTGGGACATGGGCAAGCTTTCTGATGTTGCTGCCTAATCAGTTATAGCTTTACTATTAAGATCTATTTGCAAACAACAGTCAGAGCTATTAAATTTACCACATACTCCTTCTTTTAGCATGTAGTCCAAAGTCAGGTGGTTATGATAAATGCTCATTCATATTTGGGCTTGTTGTTGAGCAGCAAGATCAAATGTGGTGAAGGCTTGATTAGTTATAACTACTAAAACAGTTTGTAACCTGACAATGAAATTTAGCATATATATAGGCATTTGGTATCCCCAGTTTCCATTTTTTGCCCACGTGACTGGGCCACAAGTATGAATAATACTCTGGGGTGGCCATTCATCATCTTTCTAAACCTGGGTCCCTCCTGTATTGAAATTTTGAGAAAGAGATCGAGCATTCCAAGTTTGAGGCTCTCATACAGAGGGATGCCCAGTTAATTTCCCTTTGGGTTAGGCAGAAGGAAAGATACTGACTGGAATATTCCTATGGTATATGTAATTCCATAGAGCTGGGAGTTTGGTATATGCTACCTTTCGACAAATCCAAAACAGCCCTTTAGGGGTTTCCCAGAAGTCTGGATTTACAGGGAAAAGGTTTGTCCAGCTTTGACTTATAATGGAGATACCTTAAAATGGGTTAGCTTGTTCAGAGGATAGTACTATACAGCCACTTATAGTTTGGGTGACAATAGTACATTGAGAATATTTGGTTTTATAAGCAGATGCCCAATACCAAAAAGGTCTTATGGACCACCAGGTTCGGTTGGTTGTATTCCAGTATAATATTCTTTTTGCAAGGAGTTTCTCCTATTCTTTGAGTATAAGCAGAGCCTGATCTGCTTAAGCAGTCTTCTCCAACTATTTTTGAGAAGAGGACCCATTTTGGGGGTAGTTTGTCTGGTTTAAGAGTTGCAGAATTGTCTCCTTGAAGGAGCTAGTATGCATCAAGACAAGTTACTTCCCAAGGCCACGTTTCAGTCCTTAGGGCTCCTCCGCATACCCAACAATTGGTGACACCAAGTGTCTGGGCGACGTTTCCTGCCAAATTTAAAAACAGATTTTTTCCTATTTCCCATGGTTGAGGGAAAGGGGTTAATTTTGGTTGCTGGGTAATGAGAAATTATAAATTGTACAACTTCTTTTTTTATATAGTACTAATTTTCTTTCTTTTCTTTTTTTTTTTTTTTTGAGTTGGTTTCTCACTCGGTCGCCCAGACTGGAGTGCAGTGGCTGCTCCTGGCCACCTCAGCCTCACTTGCTGGGATCCGGCGATCCTTTTGCCTCAGCCTTCCGAGTAGCCAGAGTTACAGGCATGCCCTACTACACCTGGTTGATTTTTTGATTTACTGTAGAGATGAAGTTTCGCTGCCTAGGTGGGTGTCGAACCCATGGGCTCAGGCAATCCACTCATCTCAGCCTCCCAAAGACGCGGGATTACAGGCTGAGCCACAGAGCCCTGCTGTACAACTTCTTCTTTTTAATTAATATTTTTATTATGATTTTGTGGGGTATAGTTAAGGGTTAGGTGTACAATTACGTTTCATTCAGGCACCCTGTTGATAAGAGGTGTTTCCCCATCCCCAGACAGATATTTGTGACTGTTAATCCCACCCTCCCCCCTCATAGTTTCCCAGTACCATCAATCATTTTCTTATAGTATTACATTGGATCTTCAAGCTCCATTATATGAGTGAGAACATGTGATACTCGGATCTTTGTTTCTGTGCGAGGTCACTCAGTATTATAGAATCTAGTTCCATCCAGGTTGCTGCAAAAAGAAGACATCTGAGCAGCCAACAAACACATGAAGAAATGCTCAACCTCACTAATCATCAGGGAGATGCAAATCAAAACCACACTGAGATACCACCTAACTCCAGTCAGAATGGCAATTATCAACAATTCAAAAAATAACAGCTGCTGGAGAGGGTGTGGTGAAAAAGGAACACTTCTACACTGTTAGTGGGTGTGTAAACTAGTGCAACCTCTATGGAAAGCAGTGTGGTGATTCCTAAAAGCTCTAAAAATCAACATTCCATATGACCCCGCAATCCCCCTACTGGTAATATACCCTGAAGACCTCAAATCACTCTATAAAAAAGATACCTGCACATGTACAACTTCTTTAAGCAGATTTTCAGCTTTAGGTGCAGGGGCAAGAGCCCAGCAAACTTAATTTGTGATTCTGAGGGTGCCTCAAGCAATAATGCCAGCTTTGGTGTACTAGTAGCTCTGTTTTAATAATCCAGTTAAGTACAGCTGGCCATTCTGGGCACAGACATGTTTGTAAGTATAACAAATTTCTGGTTGGGATGAATAATGATGGAAGACTTTTATGCCTGGCCAGATAGTTTCTATACATTTATATGCTGGGGGTGTGGAGTAAGCAATAGACATGCAAGTTAGGCAGAAGTACATAAAAGTCCAAGAAAGCTTTCTATTATAAGAAAGAACAGAAATGCTAGTGAGGCATTTTCCCAACATGTCCAATTTGTAGGGGTCGACTCTGCCAGTCCTAGAGTAAATAAAATGACAAACAGTATTGCACTTGGCAAATACAGTAGCTAACCAGAGCATAGGCATGTAATTTTAGAAACAATGGCTTCTCAGTAAGGTGCTGATTCCATTGATTCTTCAAAATTCTGCCATGCTTATCAGTAAGGTGTTGATTCCTCTGAGTCCTCAAATTTCTGCCATGCATCGACCAGACCTGTGTCTGGTGTGTGACTGAAAAAGATCAATGGATCCTCAAACTTCAGCCACGCTTAGAGTAGCCAGCCCCGGAGTGGCTACAGCTGGGCTTGGAGAATCCGTTTTGGGTTTTCTGAAGGCCTCAGTGACTTTCTGCAGGGTCAGCTTATGGGAAGCTGAGGGAATTGTGGTGCACTCCCAGTCCTGGGAGGCAGGCATAACTCCTCTGTAATGGACTGAGGGAACTGTTTCAGTTGCTTTGACTGCAGTTGGGGTAAACAAAAAGACAGTAAATGGAACTCCTCCAGAGGTATTTTAAAGGCTATACATTATATTGGTTTTCTTTTATCCATACCATATCACCTGATTTAAAAGAATGGGCATCAGTATTTTAACTAATTGGCTGCCATTCTCTGACTTGATAATGGATTGCATTTAAGGCTGAACCCAAGGAATGCATTTGTTGTTTTAGAGTAGCACATTTCAACTTCTTTTTGTCTCCCTGTATGCCCTTAATGAAAGGGGATGGCCATTCATAAAGGATTTCAAAAGGTGAGAAACCTGTTTTTGTGAGGCAAGAATTTGCCCTTAGAAGGACTATTGGCAGAAGCTGGATCCAGTCTAAATGAGTTCCTTGGCCTGTTTAACTTGTTTAAAGGAGTCTTGCTGAATATTTTTTTATAGTAGAGGCTCCTGTCCACCCCCACTTTGTGACTTCATAGAGGGGTTTTGACATGATGGAGAAGTTAAGTACCAAATTCTACAGAACCCTACAGCCCCCCAAAACTCCCAGTTTGATGCTGGGTAGTTGGGACTGAAATTGAACACACTACCTGTTTTCTTTAAGAACCAGGTGGTGCTGACCTTGAGTCAAATGAAAACCTAGATACTTAACATTTTCCTGATATATTTGGGACTTTTTCTTTGAGACCTTGTAACCTGCCTTCCACAAGAGGATGAGCAGTTGTTGTTTTCCTTGTATACAGTTTTCCTGGGTTGGTGCTGCCAATAGTAAGTAACTGCGTACTGGAGCAAGGTACATCCACACTGGTTTGCTGGAAAGGCTTTTAAATCTGAGGCTAGCGCCCTACTGAAGATGGTTGGAGAATCCTTGAACGCTTGGGGCAGCATCCCCATGGGACTGTCTGACAAAAGTTGCATTTACCATATGTTGATTTTTTTTGCCTTGGATCAAAGGGGATGTATAGCTAAAAGGATTCATAGAGCATCTAATAGAATTGGCTTGGGCTCTTGTCAGCTTCCTGGAACACCTCAAAGACCTTGCTCATATTTATGACTTTTCCCCCTCCTTTTCTCATACCTTCTAGAAGGGACTCCTGATACTATTCAAGCATTTGCAGTCCCTGGTTACTATTGGAGTCCTATCAGGGGTTCTCCTCTGGGAACTGATTTGAGGCATATGCCTGAGTTTTGAGTGCTGCGGCTGGGCCATGTTCCTCTGGCCATTTTATTGCCCCCTGTGTAATTTTCTGATGCTCCTTATTATTAAATAGTGTTAGGAGAAGTTGGTGACAGTCTGCACAGGTTGGCTTCTGGGTCTGGATAATGAACTCTATTAAGTCATTCATAGTCTGAGGCTTTTCTCTGAAGGACGGAAAATGATTTTTTCCAATTCAGGAGCTCTGTGTTGGTGAAAGGCTGGTACCCAAATTTGCATTGCCCACCTTGGATCTGGCCTTATTGATCATAATAAATAGGTCCCCTAATCTCCCTCAGTGGCACCATGACATTTCCCTGATGTGAAGTTTGACATGCTTTCTGACAACTGACTTCTGGGTGGAGTGTGGGGAGTCAGAAGAGGTGAAGTGACTATTCAAGAGATGTACTAGGTTTACAGGTGAATTGCAATTGTGAGCCCTTAACAGTGGCTGGTACTGTTGGAGCAGGTAGCAATGGTGGGTAGACTGGACAATAAGGTAGTGGGATTTCTGGTCCATCAGTCAACACTGACCTGTCAGTCAGCTAATCAGACTCTGTTGGGCATGTGGACTGGGCTATTTTGAGGGCTACCATAATTTTGCAATTGTCTTCCAGCAAGCTTTTAGCCAAGAGGGCCATGCAAAGACAGTCTCCTGCCAACAGTCAATGCAAGGGAATTGGTCTGGGTGACTTGTCTCTTCTACTCTAATTCTATATACTCTTTTAATGTTTTTTCTAAGGATCCCTCTGGCGGCCATCCAACCCTGAAAGAGGGCCAATCTATTTCAGAAAATATACAGAGCTTTCTCTTAGACAGTTTGACACCATAACAATCTCCATTGAAACATTTGTCAAAGTTCATAAGCATTCAATCATGAGGGATATTCTTACCTTGGTTTCCACCCATTTCCTCCCCCAAAAGACAGCAAGTATGCAAAATGAAGCATATGGGAAACAGCTTCTTCATCGTCCTCTATCCATACTCCTCACAGATATATTTCAGACACTTCTTATCAATTGGCAGGTTGGTACAAACCCCTCAACACAGACTAACCCTATGACAGGGTTGGAACTGCCCTCAACTGTATGAAGTTGTTACCAGCTTAGATTAGGACTCAACAATCACTTCAACCCTTTGTTTGGGTCAGATCCCATCCACTGCCTGTCTCATTCACACACAAGGCTGAGAAACCCATAGAAAGAGGAGAAGGGTTTTACATGTTAGTTTAGGTAAGGGAGAAGTCGGGATGTATGACTGTACATTTTTCTTTGCAATTTGCAAAATTTTGCTTAGCAAAACCTCATTTTCAAAGAACAAATTGTTTCCGGGATACATATGGCAAGCAGGGCTTGTTAACCAATAACTTCACAAAGAGAGGATGTGCAGGTAAGGTTGCAAATTGATTATCATCTTGCACTTACAGGAAATCGGCTTGTGGGTATTTGGTTTTCTCACGTCCATATCTAGCAGGTTTGGAGTTTGCAGGTTGATTTTTTAAAAAGAAATAATTGAGCCGGGCTCAGTGGCTCAGCCTGTAATCCTGCGTCTTTGGGAGGCTGAGATGAGTGGATTGTCTGAGCCCGCAGGTTCGAGACCTCCTGGGCAGCGAGACCTCATCTCTACAATAAATAAAAAAATCAGCTGGACATGGTAGTGCATGCCTGTAATTCTGACTACTTGGAAGGCTGAGGCAGAAGGATCGCCGGAGCCCAGCAAGTCAAGGCTGTGGTGGCTGGGAGCAGCCACTGTACTCCGGTCTGGGTGACAGAGTGAGACTTCAACTCAAAAAAAAAAAAAAGAAATAATTTTAACTGTTTTTAGTCCCTGTCTGTCACAAAGTCTTTTAAGATTGACATGACCACTTTGCAAAATAAGTTTATAAACATTTGCATGTATACAATAGGAATTTTTAGTAACCTGACAAGGATGTGTGAAAACCCAACAAGTACAGACCCAACCCAGGCCATAAGTCTGTGTAGAGGAGGGTGGCCTATCTTTCCCTGCACATATTTTCTTCCTTGAGGAACACATTGTTGTTCCTGGCTTCTCCTCCTCCTGTCCTCTCCTTCTTGACTCTCCTAGATAGGAAAAGAAGGTATGAGATGAAGGCTGTGACTCTTCTGTCTTTGCAAATACACATTTAGAAACCAAAGTAGTTTCCAAACCCAGAAAGGTCCTTGTTACCTCTTCTGAAAGAGGCAACTCATTAACCCTTCTGCCAAATCTTTGGAGGGTTTGGGTCAGTGTGTGGTCTAAGGCTGAGACAGATGACCCCAATCCTACACTCAAAGAACAAAAGCCCAATAACCTGACTTTGTGGAATTTTCTTTCTGAAAAGAGGTAACTATAGAAACCTAGAAGAAATTTAACTTATTCTTAGTTTAATCTTTTTGCTTCAGCATAGCCAGAAAGCATTTAAACATTCTACTGCAGGCCAAGGAGCAACAGTATCCCACCCCCAGGCAAATTTCCATCAGATGCAAGACCAGGACAATGCAATATTTCAATTCATGATTTAGCCTAATAATCTGTAGTAAACTTTCAGGTTATTTGTTAAAGAAGGCCAAAACCAAAAATATGATAATAAGACCACTTTTGGTCAGGGAGTTTGCAGATTCCAAGTGTCCAACAAAGTATCTTATGGGAGGAACACCTCCCCTTGTCTCCTCCCACCTAGCCCACCACTTGAGGGCATGAGATGCTAATATACAGCTGCTTCAAGAGCTAAGACCCATGTGACTGCAATCAATATCAAAGACCCACAGCTCTGGACACTGCTTGAGGCCAAAATCCCCCTACACAAAACCCCTTAAACATACTCACTTCATGGTCCCTTGAGGTCACTCTTGCCTCTGAGTGCCAGCCCCCTTTCCAATCTGTGAAAGGTGAATAATAAACCTTACTTCTTTTTACTTTTTTACTAGTTGCTTTGCAACCTTGCATTATTCCCATGGTGAAAAGATCGACTATGGCCCAACTAGCCTCAGCTGACTCTTTCATCTTGTTGACAAGCATGAGTAAATCCCCCCACAACTCTTTTCTCACTCTCTTACCTTCAAACTTGTGTCTAGCTGTGGACTGTGCTGGAATTTGGTGACAACTGAGAGCTCTGGTCAGGGAAGCTCCCCAGTGTGTTGAAAGCCCCCATGAAAATTCAGCAGACCTGTGGGGCCTGTTCGGGTGAAATACTAAGTTCTACTCTCTACATTTTCCCCTGTCACCAAGCTCTCCCAAGCCTTTCCATGCACTAGACTAGATCCCGCTGGGCAACGGACTGTCTTTTTTCCAGCGTTACTCCCTGGAAAGATAAGAACTCCCGTAAAAGAATGTTCTGGACTACCAGCACTCTACCTGGTGAGAGTAGAAGAACTTGACACTTGTCTTTCACTCACTAACCTCTGTTCTTTTTCTGCTTGAAGACGAACTACATCAAGTGAAGCACCACATCACCTCAACCTTTCTCTGTACGAAGTACCATCTTTGGTGAGTTTCATTGATTATCTGGTCAGGGGAGGGAAGTCCAGGAAGACTTTCTAAAAGGTCACTCTTTCTTTCTTTTTTCCTTGGGAAGCATTGGGTTTTGGAACCCTCTGTGGCAAGCTGGAACAGCACTAGCCCAGGTGGCTACAATGCTGTCTCTGGTGGGTAGAGTAGACAGAGGATGCTCTCTTTCTCATTCATTGTCACATCAACACAGACTGGTTCTTCTGACCCTGTGCTCAGGATGTTGTCTGGGGGTGACAGTGGTTTCTGATTCCACCCTATGGAGGGAATACGCATGGATGGCTTCTGATCACACACTATGCAGGGCATAGGTGTGGATGTTTGCTGATTCCGCCCTGTTCAGGGCATAGGCATGGATCATTGCTGATACCACCCTATGCAGAGTATAGGTGTTGATGGTTGCTAATTCCACCCTGTGCAGGGCATAGGCATGGATGGTTTCTGATTCCCTCTATGCAGGGCATAGGAGATGGGTGGATGGTCTGATTCCACCTTCCTTTGTCTGGGACACTGAACACAGATGGTGAATGTGCTTTCTCTCTCTTGGGCTTCTCAGACGCAGTTCTTAGGACACTCTCCTCTATTTTCTTTCTAGGATGCTGCAATGGGTAATGCTCAATCATTAATAAAAAAGACTCAATATTGGCATGTATTTTAATTCTAAAACATCTCAGGATGCTCTCACTAAGAGGAGTATTTGTTCTAAGCATCTTCTCAATACCATTCAGGCAAATATGACATGGGCCCAAAGTGAGCCTCTTGCCTGTGATACTATCATTTACCTTGACCTCTATTACTACCACAAGGGTAAATGGTTTGAGATTTGAAAAATGACACCACCCAGACCCCTTGTTTTTCCTGTGTCAGTCCTTAGATAAGAAAACAGGAATTTCTCAGAAAAGCTGACCTCAAGTGTCTTATCTTAAGTAAGCTGCTGCATGTCATCTCTGCTTCTGTAAACAGGCTTTAAGTAAGAAGCTGCACAGCATTTCCCTTATCTGCAATCTATTCTTCTTTAAACACACTTTACTGTACCTCATATCAAAATGTCCATAAAAATGTCTACTTCAGCAGGGCTCGGTGGCTCAGCCTGCAATTCCGCACCTTTGGGAGGCTGAGGTGAGTGGATTGCCTGAGCCCGCGGGTTCGAGACCTGCCTGGACAGCGAGACCTCATCTCTACAATAAATCAATAAATCAGCCGGGCATGGTAGTGCATTCCTGTAATTCCGGCTAATTGGTAGGCTGAGGCGGCAGGATCGCCAGAGCTCAGCAGGTCGAGGCTGCGGTGGCCGGGAGTAGCCACTGCAGTCCAGTCTGGGCGACAGAGTGAGACTCCAACTCAAAAAAAAAAAAAACAATGTCTACTTCAATGATTGTTGTGAAAGTAACTGTTCCCAGTCCTAAATTTAAAATTGCAAACACACCAATGGCAAATCCATGTATGCTGTAACCAAAAAAGTTCTATAAAAACAACTTGAAACTGAGGTTCAGTGCTCTGTTTTGGGGAGGCTACTACACCTGAGACTTCTGAAATAAACACCTTTGATTCTCCTCACTGTATCCGGTGCCTAGACTGAGTGCTTTCATTCTTGCTCCCAGTGAGTTGCTGCAATTGCTGTAACAGTCCCACAGTGCTTCTTTGATTACTTTACTTCCTTCCTGCTTTCCCTCTAACAACTCAGATGTTGATTAAGCTGGTTTTACTTCTTCTGTCCCTTGTAATCTGCTTTTGCTACTTCACCCTTTGTTAGTTTCCCTTCCTGCTCTTCCTTCTTTTCCTTACCATCCTCCACCTTACCTATGGAGGAGGAGCCAGTGTCTACAGCCATGATACCAAACTCTGGCCTCCAATCTGTCTTCTCTCCTATCCCACTGCTTGATAACACCTGGTGGTAGACCTACTAAATGCAACAAGTCAAATGACGTGTGCTGCCTCCTCTCCCCAATCCTTTCTCTGGCAAGTGTACATAAGAAGCCCATTCAGGTTTCCACATGGCTAACTGGTGACCGGGACAAAAAAATTTAAAGCTCATGCTTTTTTATTTTTCTATGATAAATCTATCTCAAATTAAATCAAAACTGGGACAACCAATCCTTTTACTGGACAAAATGTAAAGGGATCATGTGTTAATTTGTCCGGATAACTAACTAAAAAAAGTCTATTCTCATTTTAATCTGCTTTCTCAACCAAACTTGCAGGTGCTGTGCTAAAATCTTACTTCCAACTTTACCATATGTTAAAATATTAATGCCAGAAAACACCCACATTTGTTATATCAGCCTCACTAAAGTTGTATTATATAAAGAGAAATTTAAGTCACCTGCTGTGCTTAACTAGCACCCTCTTATGAGACAGGTAATGCTTTAAATGTTAAACACCCTGTGTGATATTATAAGATTTGGAAACTGACTATACCCACCTGGTTAAGTCACTTTTACTAAGCCTAGTACTTCTCCAGCATAATGAATAAAATACTCAGTATTCTGTGTGAGCACAATAAGGATTAGAACTAATCACTGCCACCTAATTTTCCACACATTACAATTAAAGCTGGCATTTAGAAAT
This sequence comes from Carlito syrichta, assembly GCF_000164805.1. Taxonomy (NCBI): domain Eukaryota; kingdom Metazoa; phylum Chordata; class Mammalia; order Primates; family Tarsiidae; genus Carlito; species Carlito syrichta. Next base: position 33,222 of record NW_007245541.1, on the reverse strand, counting down.
TTATGAGGGTTTTTGTCAAATTTCCCTGTTCATAACTAAAAATGTGTAGTGATAGATTTTTTCACATTCACATGGCCTGGTCACTCTAAAGGGTTTTGCATCACACTGTTACAAACAGAGACATGGTCAAAGGATTCATATACATATCCTATTTAAAAGGAGCTTTTAAGCTTTTTTTTTCAGTCAAAATACGAAAAATAGCACAAAATGCCAACATGAAGGTCTGTAGAACCTGAAGGCTAAAAAGACATCCCTACAGACAGTTGCAGTTAGTCATAAAACTCCAATTTTCCATCAGAGATCTGGTAATAACAAACCGGCCAATGGAATGGTGTCTGTTGCTATGGGTACAGTCTATGGGGGCAATAAAAGTGTAGTTGGCCTGAAGAAACCTAAACCATTTGGATTTGTTCACTGTGCAGGCCAGAAATCCATGGAGAATCAGGTGCAATCTCTTCTGAAGAGAGGAAAGAACACTTGGCTCACAAATGATGGTCACTTAAGGAGGTTTGGAAATCTACTTATGTGACTGGCACTGGCTCACTATCACCCCAGCAACTTCCAGGTAAATATTAGACCATTGGAAGGCAAATTAACTTCTTAATCAACACAGGTGTCAGTCTTTTGATCCTGGCTATCCATGTTGGAATCATATAAACTTAACATAATAAAAGTTACTAAATATTAATTCAAAGTATAAATGTAAAAAGTTATCTATAAAAGGTAAAAGAAAAAAAAAAACAGAAAACAATGGAAAAATATAGGAAAGTTTTTGCTATAAAGGTATGTTTTTGGTAAAGAAGGATCTTGTTTGGTACATTTTTTTCTATAAAAGAATGGTTGATTATTTAAAGGAATAAAAGTATACAAAAATAAAAGTTTTATGCATGTGCAAAAATGATATGAGTATGTCTAGTTAGCAATCACCAAATTTTTTTTTCCTTGAAACAGCAAAGGGGAGGAGGAAGAGACAATTCAGTTCGTTTCCCCTGCTTTCTTTTGTACAAAAGAGTAAGCTATTTTTTTTTTTACTTTTCAAAATCTTTAGACTATAACTTTGGCTAAATAAGTAATTTACAATAATTACTGTAATCCTGTGTTACAACATTATGCTTTTCAAAGGTTTAATACTTTAACTCTTTAAGTTCTAAATTTAGTCTCTCTAGGGTGGGGTAAGAAAAAATCCTCAGGAATCACACCTACCTCAGACCGTGCTCCTGAACACCGTGCTCCTCACACCAAACTAGGCATAAGGGCTATGAATACAATGTAAGATGAATAACAAAATAACCTGGTCTTCACCCTCTAGCACATCAATCATTTAAAAATTATATCAGACCTGTTATAAAAACAAAAGGGACTGTTTCCTCTTTCCAATGTTTGCCTGTTTTAAATTCTCTGGTTCATTATTATTTCCTACAATTTAAACTACAACCTAATTATATGTCTCTATGTTTTCAATTTTGTCTTCTTCAGACTTTGTGAAAGTAGCTGTAGTTCCTTGTTAAAGTCATTCTTAACAAAACTCTATATAACTGTCTATAAATTCTTGTTTCAACCCAAAGAAGCTTTAAAACAAGCTACAAGGACATCCATACATGGGATAAGGAATACACTGGTGAAACAGTGGAAACTGCTTGGATTCCTGTAGTAGGCAGTGAGCCCACTGGCATAACTATAAAAGTATTTAAGCAGACATCAAAGTTTCATATGTCATAACAGTGACTATAATGGCCTTTATTATAGTAGTGTGAGCCTTTGAAAAATATTTTATATCAGCGATGTAAATATAAATTTCTCCCTCCTGAACTCCACTTTCTTGCTAATTCAAAATAGATAGCTACTGTTAGGTAGCGACAACTCTATGCCCACTGTTAAGCAGGAAGGAATTACAGAAGTCTGAACTCTGTCCCTAATCCCAAGCTGCAATTGAGAATATTTTTGAAATAACAAGAGGTGGGGAAAAAAGGAGTTACCTGTAGAAACCTAGAAGAATATTAGCTTATTCTTAGTTTAGTCTTTTTGCCTCAGTATAACCATTAGAAAACATCTAGACATTCTACTGCAGGCCGGTTACCAGCTTATCCCACCCCTGGGTAAATCTCCATCGGATGCAAGACCAAGACAGCCCAATCTTTCAAGTTGTGATGTAGCATAATAATCTGTAGTAAACTTTCAACTTCCTTGTTAAGGCAGAGGCTCAAAGTCACAAAAATGATAAAACCATCTTTTGTCAAGAAGTTTGCAGATTGCAAATGTCTAACAAGGTCTCTTAGAGGAAAATCTCATACTCTTGTCTCCTCCCACTAAATTCCTAACTTGCCTAGTGAGATAGGTTTTTATTAATGCCTATAACTTTCTAATCTAACTCTGACATAACATCACTAAAGAGGTAAAGAAGAAAATTTTAAAAAATACTTTATAACCTGCAAAGCCACCTTTCTGATAAATTTGCATCTGTATAGAATCCTCTTTCTTGGTATTCTTAGAGAAACCAAATATTTGCTATCCATATGCTCTCAAGGCTGCCACTTTTGAGGCTTCATCTCCATATCAAGAAACTTCCTGGAATTCTGGCAAGATGGCAACAGGACAACTTGGTCTGTGAGACCCTCTGTGAAAGCGAATACACATAAAGACTCTAGATCTCTCCCAGGTACTGCAGTTACCATCATCCACAGCCTGCTCCTCACATGCAGCCCAGCCACGGCCCCTGCTCAAATATCACAGTGGTCTGGGCAACTTCTGCAGCCATGGTTGCTGCTGCTGCCCATCGCTCCACCCATGCCAGAGATGACCCATGACTTCAGACCGTGAAGCCCCACAAGCATGATCTACTGAGATCACCACTTCAACCACTGCCACTGTCCCACCGTGCCTCCCACCCAAAGCCAGACTCATGGAGGCACTACCATTGCCACAACCCTCCCATCCTGGGCAAGCAGCTTCAGATAAAGGTCAACTGGAGCAGTGAGATAGCACCACCTGCTGGGAATCCAAGGTAAAAAGATCAAAAAGGGAAAGGAGCCCTTCCCCCCTTGATAAATAGACACAGGCCAAATCTGAGTGGTAGATTGGGCAGGGGGTCAGGATCTGAACTGCTCTTCAGTGTAGGTCAGGGGCAACAGACCCTAACTGTGACCAAATCAACCAGCCTGCAAATACAGCTAGATATCAGAGCTGAAAGGACATCGGACTGAACGGAAAAGACTCAGAGTGGGCTTGGATGGTTCTGTTATCTTACTGACTTGATTCTACTCCTTTTATTTTGTTCTATTTTTTCATTCTTCTGTAAACCCCATGGTTGTAAAGGGGAATAGCACACCAACAAGGAGGTTGGTTAGCTTGTACGTAAACATCTTTGTATGTTTTGGTTTTTTTGTATGGTTGTTGGTTAGTTTATACTCGTGGTTTATTGTTTTCATTTATTGCAGTCTTTTTGTCTCCTTTATTTGTTAGTACAGTTCATCTATTTTCCCTCTTACTCCTCTCTCTTCACCAGCCCTTGCCTCCATTGCCTGCACCATTATCTTCCCTCTGTTAACCTCATTTTGCTTTCAGGGAGTAAAGCTACAACCCCACTGCATGGACAGATTCCAAGGCAGTGGGAATTAGGTTTCAGATTATCCATACACCTATTGGCAGATACCAGCACCTGCAGATAGATTTTGAATCACAGCCCCCCTTAATTAAATCTCAAAACGTCAGAAAGGACCACTCCCAACCTACAGTCCAACTCCAGAATTGAACAAAGCAAGAGGATATACATGAAAAAGAATAGTAGTTAACAACAACTCAAAAAATAACAGCTGCTGGAGAGAGTGCGGTGAAAAGGGAACACTTCTACACTGTTGGTGGGAGTGTAAACTAGTGTAACCTCTGTGGAAAGCAGTGTGGTGATTACTAAAAGCTCTAAATATCAACCTCCCATATGACCCCACAATCCCCCTACTAGGAATATACCCTGAAGAACTCAAGTCATTCTATAAAAAAGATACCTGCACACGTATGTTTATCGCAGCATTGTTCACAATAGCAAGAACCTGGAAACAATCATGCTGCCCATCAAAAGAGGACTGGGTTAAAAAAATGTGGTACATATACACGATGGAATAATGCACAGCCATAAAAGTCATGAATTTCGCTGCAACCGGGATGGAACTAGAGTCTACAATTCTGAGTGACTTCTCACAGAAACAAAGATCCGAGTGTCACATGTTCTCACTCATATAATGAACCTCTAAAATCCAATGTAATACTTTAAGAAAATGACTGATGGTACAGGGAAACTATGGGGGGGGTGGGATTAACAGTAGCAAATATCTGTCTGGGGAAGGGGAATACCTCTTATCAACAGGGTGCCTGAATGAAATGTAATTGTACACCTAACCCTTAACTGTACCCCACAAAACCATAATAAAAAATATTGATTTAAAAAAAGGAAAAAGAATAGGAGATTGAACAAACAGAAATAAAAGCAACCCTTCCACACCTGAATAACAGAATTAAAGAAGATGGGGAAGTGAAGGGAAGCAAAAAGTAGGGAGCAAAATCTGCACAAATGAAGAAAGCCCAAAAGAAGAATATTGGTCTCACACCGACCCCTGAGAAGTCAGACAGTGAGAAAACAGACTTTGGAACACAAACAATGAAGAGTCCCCAGAATGACTGGTCACATGCAACAAGCCTAGACATCAAGACATTAGTAGGGAGAATAAAAAAAAATTGAGAGACATGAGGAAAATAGGAAGGAGCTGATGACAGAAACAACAGCAGTAAAGAATAGTGTGATGGAAGTAAATAACATACTAATAAGCATGGAAAGCTGAATTAGGCAAGCAGAAGAAAGAATCTCAGAACTTGAAGATAACAATACAGAACTAAACAAAACTGTCAAAAACATAGAAGAAAAGATTTAAAAGACAGAAAAAAACCTTCAAGAGATGAATGATTACATCAAGAGACCAAACCTAAGAGTAATTGGCCTTCCTGAGGTAGAAAGAGAAACAGAGGTCACACTGGAACAAATATGTCATGAAATCATTCAAGAAAACTTCCCTCATCTCATCAATGATACAAAATTTGAAACACAAGAGATTCAGAGAACCCCTGCAAGACAACAAATGAGAAAACCAACTCCCAGACACATAAGCATTTGCCTAAACAAAGTAGGTATAAAGGAAAAAATCCTAAAGGCAGGAAGAGTAAAGGTCAGACTATCTACAAGGGAAGATCAATAAGTATAGAAGCAGAGTTATCTACAGAAACCCTTAAATATAGGAGAGCTTGGAGTCCTATTTTCAAAGTTCTAAAAGATAAACAATTTCAACCAAGAACCACCTACCCATCCAAGCTAAGCTGCATAAGTGAGGGAGTATTGAAATATTTCCCAGGTATCCAATCCCTAAGAACATACACTGCCACCAGACCACCTCTACAAGAAACACTTAAGAAAGTATTGAACAAAGAAGAAATAGGAAAAAAGAACAGCAACGTTCTTCACAAGACTACAGGCAAAAGATTAAAAGCACACATGTACTAACTAAAAAACCAAAAGAAAGAAAACAAAGAAACAGGAACAACAACAACAACACCTCTGTAAGAACCTTATGAAAGGGATAAACTCTCACATTTCAATAATTAGCCTGAATATGAATGGACTAAATGCAAAACTGAAAAACCATATGATGACAAATGTGTAAAATATCACCAGGCAATAATTTATCACCTTAAGAGACTCACTTCACCATAAAGGGCACTCACAGACTCAAAATAAGAGGATGGGAAACAAATTTACAGGCAAGAGGAACACAAAAGAAAGGAGTCACACGATCTTAAACTTAGGCAAAATACCGTTTATGATAACAAAAATTTTAAAAAGATACAGAAGGCCATTACATAATAGTAAAAGATTCAATCCATCAACAAGAAATCTCCATCCTAAATATATGTGAACCCAACATAGGAGCACCAAATTTAATAAAGCAGCTTGTAGGTGAACTAAAAAAAGTTATTGACTCCAACAGTATCATAGATGCGGACCTCAATACCACACTCACAACTCTAGGCAGATCATCAGGACCAAAAATAAGCAACGAGATCTGAAACCTCAATGTAACTCTTGATCAAATGGACTTAATTTATACCAATAGAACCCTCCATCCAACAACTACAGAATATACATTCTACTCATCACCACATGCAATGTGCTCTAAAATCAACAACATAGTTGGCCATAAATCAACCATAAGCAAATTTTAAAAGATACAAATTTTGTCATGCACCTTCTCAGACAAAAGCAGAATAAAAATAAACATCAACACCAACAAGGTTCCCCCAAACCACAGAAAGACATGGAAACTAAACGGCATGATGCTAAACAACTCCTGGGCCAATGATGAGATCAAAACAGTGATTAAAAGATACCTGGAAACAAATGAAAATGAAGAAACATCTTACCAAAATTCCTGGGATGCCATGAAAGCTGTAGTAAGTGAGAAATTTATATCACTACAAACGCACATGAAGAAAATAGAGGGATGATAAATTAACAGGTAACAAGTCACCTCAGGAAGCTGGAAAAGCAAGACCACAAAAATCCTAATGTTGACAGAAGAGTCTAGGTCACCAAAATAAAGCCTAAATCTGGGATATAGAAGACAAGAAGATAATACAAAATAAAGAAATAAATAAATGAAACAAAAATCTGCTTCTTTGAAAGGTTAAACAAGATCAATGATCCCCTAGATAGACTGACCAAGAAAAATCCCAAATAAATACAATCAGAAACACAAAAGATAAAGTCACATCTGACCCTGAAGAAATACAAAAATCATTAGACACTACTATGTACAGTTGTATGGGAAAAAACTTGAAAACCTTAATGAATTCGAGGACTTTCTGACATCACACAACCTGCCTAGGTTGAAACAAGAAGAAATCCAGACTCTAAATAGACCAATAACAATCAAGAAAATGGAATATGTAATAAGAAAATGACCAACATCAAAAAAAAGTCCTGAAACAGATGGTTTTCCAGAAGAATTCTATAAGTCATTTAAGGAGGAGTTGATATCCATCCTACTGAAAGTATTCCAGGCAATTGAGAATGATGAAACTCTCCCAAAATCATTTTATGAAGCGAACACCAGATTGATACCCAAGCCAGGTAAAGACACAACAAAGAAAGAGAACTAAAGGCCAATATCTCTCATGAACATAGATGCTAAAATTCTCAACAAGATCCTAGCAAACTAGATTCAACAGCACATCTCAAAAATCATCCATCATGACCAAGTAGGCTTCATCCCTAGGACACAAGGCTGGTTCGACATTTGCAAGACAATAATTGTAATTAAATATATCAATGGACATTAGAACAAAAACCACATGATTTTATCATTAGATGCAGAAAAAACTTTTGAGAAAATTCAGCACCCCTTCTTGATTAATACCCTCGAACCTCTAAACATACATGGAACATACCTCAAAATAGTAAAAGCCATCTATGGGAAACCCACAGCTAGCATATTCCTAAACAGACAAAAATTGGAACGATTTCCCCTGAAAACTGGAACAAACAAGGATGCCCATTCCCTCTTTTCCTTTTCAATATAGTATTGGAATTCCTGTTTAGAGCAATCAGAAAAGAGAAGGCGATCAGGGGTATCCTAATAGGAAAAGTGGAAGTCAGGTTACCTCTCTTTGCAGACGGCATGATTGTGTAACTAAAAATCCAAGAGAATCTGACAAAAGCCTCCTTGCACTCAAAAAGGACTTTGGTAAAAATCTCAGGATATAAAATAAATATGCAAGAAACAATCACATTTCTTTGCACCAATAATCAACAAACAGAACCCCCGATAAAAAGCATAATCCCATTCACAATAGCCAGAAAAAATTGAAATACCTTGGCATCTTCCTAATCAGGGACGTGAAAGAACTTTACAATGAAAACTACAAAACCCTGCTCAAAGAAATCAAAGATGACACAAACAAGTGGAAAATTATCCCATGCTCATGGAGTGGAAGAATCAACATTGTGGAATGTCAATATTACCTAAGGCAATGTAGTTTTAATTCAATACCCATTAAATTACCAGCAACATTCTTCTTAGAGCTAGAAAAAACAATACAGGAATTAAAATGGAAACACAAATGACCAAGAATAGCCAGAACCATCCTCAGCAAAAAAAAAAAAAAAAGCCAGTGGTATTACCAGAATTAAAACTTTATTATAAAGCTACAATAAGCAAAAGAGCTTGGTATTGGTACAGGAACAGGAATATAGAAAAATGGCATAGAATTGAGATTCCAGAAGCAAAACTTCAATTTCTCAACCAACTAATCTTCTAAAAAACCTCCACCACTTACCACTGGGAAGAGGAGAACCTATACAGCAAATGGTGCTGAAAAAACTGGCTGACCACATGTCAAAGATTGAAAAAACACCCCTATCTATCCCCATACACTAAACGGATCAGAGACTTAAATGTAAAACCTCAATTCATAAGAACCTTAGAAAATGCAGAACACACACTTATGAAAATTGGAACTGGCATCCAATTCCTGAACAAAACCCAAAACACACTGGCCATAAAAG
>NW_007245541.1:0-24297 GCF_000164805.1 Carlito syrichta | reverse complement strand
TGTAAACTAGTGCAACCTCTGTGGAAAGCAGTGTGGCGATTCCTAAAAGCTGTAAATATCAGCCTCCCATATGACCCCACAATCCCCCTCCTGGGAATATACCCCAGTGAACTGAAATCCCTCGATAAAAAGATACCTGCAATGCTGTTTATCTCAGCATTGTTCACAATAGAGAGGAGCTGGAACCAACCATCAAAATAGGATTGGATTTTTAAAATGTGGTACATATACATATGGAATACTATGCAGCTATAAAAAAGAACAAAATCATGAATTTCCCAGCAACCTGGATGGAACTAGAGTCCATAATACTGACTAATCTCTCACAGAAACAAAGATCTGAGTACCACATATTCTCACTCATAAGTGGACCTTATACATTTATCATAATACTATAAGTAAAGGATTGGCAGTGGTGGGAATCTATGGGGTGGCAGGGAGGGCAAGGGTGGTGGAATTAATGGTAGTCAATATCTTCCTGGGGAAGGGGGACACCTCTTACCCACAAGGATGCCTGAACTATGCAAATTTGTATACCTAACCCTTAACTGTACCCCACAGTTTTAAAATAAAAAATATGTTTTTTAAAAAAGAAATTTTCTCTCAATGCCCCTCATCTCAACGTGGATTTTCTGTATTGGTTTCACAATTTCTTGAAGGGAGCAATTCTTTGAATTCACCTATGGCTTACAATCCCCCAGTTGTAGATATCTCACCTTCTGGGACCTAAGTGTAAGCATCATATATGTTGGTTTATACGTTCTTGTGACTTTTGCCTTCCTAAGAGATATATGTAAACCCAAGTTGTAATTCAACCACTACCTGGGGCCCCATTCTTAGGATCTCCTGGATACTGTTATGGGTCTAGGTCACTGACATTTGGCCCGGAATAAAACTTCTTAAATCTTTCACAGTGTTTGCCATCTTTTACCAACATCATTTAAGTGGTATAAGGGGAGTTTTGTTACACGGCTGTATTTTGAGGTCAGGACTTTTAGTGTAAGCATCATCTAAAAATAATAAATTATACTAAATAAGTAGTTTCTTATCATTCACTCTTTCCCCACCACCCACGCTTCCAAGTTACCAGTGTTTATTATTCTATTCCTGACATCCATGTGTACACACTATTTGCTTCCTTTTGGCAAGTGAAATCATGAAGTATTTGGTTTTCTGTGTCTCAGAAAATAGAATAGGCTCCAGTTCCATCCATTTCGCTGTAAAAGACACAATTTCATTATTTTAATGACTGAGTAGAAGTTCCATTGTGTACACCTGTTTCCTCTGATTGGTGTTTCTGAGAATTCCTTGCAACCCAGCCCACTCCTGCTTCCCTGCTGGGTGGACATTATCCTGGCTCACACTGTTGTCCTCTTACTGTCTCTCTTACATGATCATATATGACTACTTCTGCAATCATGGAGTACAGCTACATAGAGATCTGAAGATGGAGAGAAGACTTTTGAAAGATGGGTATGATTTTTTCCACAAAGTACATTTCCGCATGTTCTATAGGTCTTTCCCTGTGGTCTAGCAGATACAGCATTAGCTGTGAATACAGTTTGTGATGAAATATCCAGAACCACGGAAGGTGGGGGTGAGGCTCTTAAGGGCAACTCCAGTCATGATCCTGATTCTGCAACTGCACCAAGGACAGAACACCTGGGACTGAGAGCACCTCAGTGAACCTTAGGTTCAGATGCAACAGTCTATAACTTCTTGTCTGAATCTCTGAGACTCTCACACCTGGGAGTTTACATAAGGAAGAGGAAGAACAACAAATGTGTCGTAGTTTTACATATAAGAACCACCACCCAAGAAAATGAAGTTGAGCATGAAATGTGAGTTTTAATAATGTGTGCAGTGGTTTCATTTGTCTAAGTGGCAATTTCCATGTGGAAAGTGTCTTCATGAATAAACATGAAAGTGTGGGTGAGGGAAGTTACCTGTCTCTGGGGCTTTCCCTGAGGAAAGGATGCTGACTATGACCTTGGGAAGACTCATCTTCTCCATAAAGTTGGCTTCACCTAGCTTAAGTGCCTCTTCCTCAGCAGCAGGAGATGTTTTGGAGAAGTTGTTCTGTAAACTCACTGTGACCAGGGATCAATAATGACCTTGGAAGTATGTCTATGTGCCTCTATTTCTGGTAATGCATATTGAAAGGGTGAAATTCCAAAATGGGATCACTTTCTCCACTTTAGGCAGGTAGCTGGATATTGGCTTAGATTTTTTTTTGTTACAACTACCAGTTAGTGGTATAGCATAGTAAATAAGAGTTTATTATGTAATTGTCTCTGCTATCTCTCTTTCTTTGAAGTAAGCTTAATTAATTTTACTCTCCAATGTGACCAATGAGTAAAACAGTAACCTCTCCCAGTAATGGGTATTGGGATTTCATAATTTACATCTTGCTCCAAGAATGACTTTCAAGCTTTCTTGCATGACAAACCTATGGGACATCAGGATAAAAGAAATGAGCTGTTATAATGACGTCTGGCCTCCTATAATATTCCCCTGAACAACACACTCCCAGGTAAAACCCTTTCTGTTCCCTAAATCCAAGGACATTACAAGCTTAACATTTTTGCCTGGAAACTTTGTTTTACAGACCCTGGACTACTCTCCCTGCCTAGGTAAACATCTATCTGGCTGCTGCCATCATGAACAGCAAATTGTTATAACAACAAAATTCCTACACTTTTTTACATTTTACATGAATGCTCCTGTTTTCAACCTTCTCTAGGAAACCTAATAAGCAGTCAGCTTTAATCAGTGCTCTATCCCCTCTTCAATCTTGAGGAGGTGGATCCACACTTTTCCTCTAATTTATCTTCTAAATAAACTTTTTCTAACCTCCTCCTTATGCAATTTGTTGTATCTTTCACAAAGCACTGGATTGCCCAACCCCACCTCCGCTGGTCTAACCTAACACATATGCATAAGAAATATCCAGCATACATCCAGGATTATCTAAATTGTTGGGTACCCATTTCATTCTACTTCTCTATTTGTTAGCTAATTTTTAAATTTTTGAATATGTGACAGACTCAAGAAAAAACTAGGTGTCATAGCCACATTAAATTTAGACAAAGCAAATGTCAACACTTGGTCCAGTGCAAATGTCCACAATTTTAAACTGCTATCCTGGCTCACTTGACTTGGGTAATTCATCTCCATTGAAAACAGTACCACCAGCAATATAATCAAAGTTTGTTATGTCAATGAAAAAAATAAGGCATTTCAGCTCAGATGGTAATGATTTCTAGCGTTTTTCAAGTGGCTGGCAACCGACTGATTATTCTTATGCCCTGTATTCACGTGAGTGTCTGCAAGCACAGACTGGATCTATAGGTCTGACATTCAGGAAGCACACTGAGTAATGAAAATTCTACTCAGAGGTATAAGAAGCTCATGAAATCTCAGCTCATGGGCACACAAAATTAGCAATCTGGTCTTGGTGAGAAGACTATATCATAGAATTATCTGTTTCTTCTTTTCTAAGTCATCAGCATTAAATGTCAGGACTGGAAAAACAGTTTCCATGAATTTGGAGAAGAACGTTTGTGATTCATGGTAGGAGAACTTTACAGAGAAAGGTCTGAAGGAAAAATAGTTCACTATGAACAGAGAGAAGCAAAAGGGAAAATTCACCATAAACGAAAGAGCTGACCTTCTGAAACCCTGTGTCATGAGTCTTGGGATTGTAGCCTAGGTAATGTAAGGAAGTGGTTTTGGAGAGCACAGCATAGGTTCATCATGCCTCATTTTGTAATCTAAAGTCACTTATCCAGGTTTGAGTTATTTGTTATGGCAACAGCTGAACTTCTTGGTCACAATGTTTGTCTTAGTTCATGTTGTATTGCTATAAAAAATACAACAGATGGGGCAATTTACAAAGAAATAAATATATTACTTACCGTTCTGGAAATCCGAGGGTCTGATATCAAGGTGTCAGAGCCTGGCAACAGTCTTCTTGCTGTGTCATCCCAGGGCAGAAGGCAAAAGAGCAAGAGCACATGTGTGAAACCAGACAGGAGGCCAGACTCATTGTCTTATCCAGATCCCAATCCGATGATAACTACCACAGAGGTCTTGGAAGAGTGGAACTCACTACTTCATTTCATGGAGAATGTGGGGGATGATGATGTTGATAGAATACTGAGGTTTGAAAACTGCCTGCAGTGGAGACCACCAGGAACAAGCCAGAAATGGACAACACAGAACAGGAACAGTGAAGAAATAGAATCTAAACAGACATAATGTATAAGACGTTTAAGCCAGTGACCAAAAATAAAAGTCCATGATCAATTAGTTCACACAAATGACTTTTGCCAAATATTTAATGACACAATGCTAACCCTTCTCTAACTCTTTTAAAAATATACGAAGTGCCAAACTTCCAGACACTTTTTGTGACATTACATTACCACAAGTAACAGACAAAGTCGTCACAAAAAAGCAGCAAGTTGGTAGTTCCAATAGACAAATGGAAAAAATCACCCTACAAATAATAGCAAACCAAATTTAACAGTATATTAAAAGAATCATACACCACAGAAGACTTTGCTTTGTTTTTGAGATGCACAGATGATTCAACATATTGAAATCCATCAAAGCAATATACAAAAAGCATAGAATTAAGGATTAAAATTATAATAGAAAGAGATACAGGAAGAAATGAACAAAATTCAAGGTTTTGTGTTTAACTGAACCTATGCAAGAATGTAGCTGGAGATACTACAATTTCAGATTTAAAGTTTAATACAAAAATAGAATAATAAAAAACAGGCAGTTGCTAACCTAATATATCTATATAGAACAAACAAATATAATAGAGAAATATCAAATGAACCAATTTGTTTACAGTCAACATATTTCAACGGGATCATCAATAATAGACAATGGGTATATAAGAGTCTCCTCCAAAAAGTTAGGTACGCTGGATATCCACATTTAAAGAATTAAGATTGTAGGTTAAACTAATGAAAAAGATCAACTCAAAATGGAAAACGGAAACACAGAGAGTGCTTTTTTGACATTAAAAGCAGAATCAACAACACCAGCCATGACAAAGTGGGACTACATGACATGGAAAACCTTCTACACAGCAAAGAAGCAGTTGTGTCCTACAGAATAGAGGAACACATTTGCACAATATATAGCTGAAAAAAGTTAATATAAAAAATATATAAGGAACACCTACAACTCATAAGCAAAATTGTAAAGAGATTGCAAAATGGAGAAAAAAAAAACGTAATAGAAATGGTGCTTAGAAAAGAGATACAAATGACTAATAGACATGAGAACAGGTGGGTCAACATCACTAATCATCAAAAATACACAAATAAATATCCCATTAAATTTAACTTTACAACAATTAGAATGACTACTGTTTAAAAACAGGTTGTTGAGTGTTTGGAGAAGAGAGAACCCTTGAACTATTTGATGTTTGTGGAAATATAAAATGGTACAGATTCTATAGTAAGCAGCATGGCATGTACTTACGAAATTAAATGTAGGACTATAGTATGAATGTCGATTCCTACGTTAGAGTATTTATTCATAAGAATATAAGTCAAGACCACAAAAAGTTATTTCCACTCCACTTTGTGTCACAGTATTCTCAGTGGCCAAAATGTGTAGGCAGCTTAAATATCAATTGATCATTGAATGGATAAATAATTGTGGTAGGCACATAAAATATAATATTATTCAGCCTTAACATTAAAGTCATCCTGATATATGGGACCACAAGTGTGAAACTTAAGGATATTATTCTCATATTAAAAAAAAAAAGATTCATGGAAGTACAAATACTGCACAATTCAACTGATATGGGATATCTAAAATATCCAAACTCAATAAAGTAGCAACTACGGTGATGGCTGCCAGGTCCTGGGTAGAGGGAAATGTGGACTTTCTGTTCTATGCAAGTTGAGTATGGTCTAGATATCTGCTGTGCAAAACTGCACCTATAGTTAATAATGCTTACAAATTTAAAAATTAAATGTGATAAAAGAAAAGATTTTAGGTTTAATGTTCTTCTCCATGGGTAAAATTCAGTTTTGTCAGTAATTTGAAAAGTTATATTTAGTGAACATTCAGTTAATCATTAATCTAGGCGGAGTGGACAATGTATAAATGTTATTAAATATGGTCGGTACTTTTATCTCAGTCAAATAGATTGTTATTGATTACATGTTTGGACCTAATTATCTAGGTTAGGTACATTGCTATTGATAACCTGTTTGGACCTAAATCTAGATTGTCATTGATAACATGGTTAGACTTGGTTCAGTCAGATTAAAACTGAGGATCATGCAAAATGCTATGGAAGATTCAGCATTGGCTGAGATTTCCAGACTCCACTGTTGGTGACTGGCCCTATGAGCATTTGACATGTCTAATTATCCCCCAAAACTGCCATCACTGAACAGTGACAGAGAATTTTGTGTTCATCTGTCAACCATGAAACCTAAAAAACAGGGAGTTTTGGAGATTCTCTAATATGACATGATACCTATTTGAGAATGAGCATGCAATGGGAATATGCATGGGCACATTCAGCTAGCAAAAGGAAGACAAGGGGATATAAGGGAAAAATGAGGAGGGAAACAAAAGTTGTTTGGAGACAAATACACTAGACCAGAAGAATCAGTAACAAGGTGGTATCAGTTCAAGTTTGGCAGGAAGGGTTTGGACACATGCCCATATCAACGTAACCTGTTGTAACATTGTGCTATCCTTGGTTCAGGTTGTGATTTGACCTTCCACAATTCCATTTCTTAGGGTTTTAACACAAGTGACTGCATTTTGACTCTGACTGCCTTTACAAACTCATATCATAGCATCAATTCTACATTTTCATCCATTATGAACAAATGAGCTTATCTCCTTCACTACTGATGGCCACTTGCATTTCCCAAGTGAGTCTACACACCCAAGACCTTGGAGGATCCTAAGTTGTGTTGAGTGAAAAGAGTCTCATTGACTAAGCTCCAGGTAAAGGACTTGAAACCTGTGATTTAGAATATAGAGAATACATTTTATCGCAGTAATCAGGGAAAGCAAATGGAAAAGCAAGAACAAGTAAAATTAAAGGGACTCACCTGTAGTGAGTCTGGTTTGTGTACTTTAATATTAGGAGAAGGATCGGGGCACCCTGTTGGGTTTTATATGAAACTGATCTTGGCATAGCCTTTTCCTATCATCAGAATTCCTAAAGATTGTTCAAACTGGGAAATCCCACCAAGGTCTTGCTTTAATGTTCTGCATGTGGTCAGCTGGTTTTCCCAGCACCACTTAGTAAATAAATTCTCCTCTCCTCAGTGGTTAGCAATGGAGACTTTGTCCAAGATGAGTTGGTTGAGAAATTGAGAATTTGCTTCTGGAATCTCTATCTTCTTCCATCAGTCTATATTCCTATTTTGTAAAAATACCAGGCTGTTTTGATTATTGTAGCTTTATAATAAAGCTTAACTTCAGGGAGCAGATTCCCTCCTGGGTTTTTTGTGTGTTTTTCTCTTTTTTTGGTCTGAGAATTGCTTTGACTGTTTATGGTCATTTCTGTTTCCATATGAATTACTTTATTGTCATTTCCAGGTCTGAGAAGAATGCTGCTGGTAATTTAATGTGTTACATTAAATTTATAGATTTCCTTGAGCAGGATGGACATTTTAGCAATGTTGATTGTTCCAGTCCATTAGCATATTTTTCATTTGTCTGTGTCATTATTGATTTCTTTGAGGAGTGTTTTGTAGTTTTCAATGTAAAGGTCTTTGACTTCTCTGGTTGGGATGATGCCAAGGTATTTCCTTTTTGTGTGTGTCTATTGTGAATGGGATTGTGCTTTTTATTTGGATTTCTCTTTGTTTTTTGTCGGTGTAGAGGAATATAACTGACTTGTGCACATTTATTTTATGCCCTAGACTTTGCCAAAATTCTTTAATAGTGCAAGGAGATTTTTGGAAGATTCTCTTGGGTTTCAATGTACAGAAAAATGCCATCTGCAAAGAGGGGTAACTTAACTTCCTCCATTCCTATTTGTATACCCCGATTTCCTTTTCTTGTCTGATGGCTCTAGCTAGGATTTCCAATACTATTTTGAACAAGAGGGGTGGGACTGGGCATCCTTTTCTTTTTCTGGTTTTTAGGAAAATGGTTCCAATTTCTGTCTGTTTAGCAGTATGTCGACTGTGGGTTCCTAATAAATGGCTCTTACTATTTTGAAATATGTTCCATCTATGCTTAGGTTTTTGAGAGTTGTTATATAGAATCAGTGCTGAATTTTATCAAAAGATTGTTCTACATCTAATGATATAATCATGTGTTTTTTGTCTTTGCATATGTTTATGTATTTAATTACTCCTATAGTCTTGAGGACATTGAACCAGCCCTGCATCCTGAGGATGAAGCCTACTTGGTCATAGTGGATGATTTTTGAGATATGTTTGTTGGATTTGGTTTGCTAGTATATTTTTGAGAATTATTCCATTTGTGTTCATCAAGGATATTGGCCTGCAGTTCTCTTTCTTAGTTGGACCTTTACGCGGTTTTGGTATCAATGTGATGTTGAATTCATAAAATGATTTTGGGAGAGTTCCATCTTTCTTGATTGCCTAGAATACCTTCAATAGTATTGGTATCAATTCTTCCTTGTATGCTCCGTAAAATTCTGGTAGAAAGCAATCTGAAACAGGGTTTTTTTGTAGGTTGTTTTGTTGTGAAATAGACAATTTCCTGCATTGTTATTGACCTATTTTTTGTCTCTATTTCTCCTTGTTTCAACCTGCGAAGTTTGTGTGATGCAAGAAAGTCCTACATTTTATTTATTTATTTATTTTATTCTTTATTTTTTTTTAGTTGGAGTCTCACGCGGTCACCCAGACTGGAGTGCAGTGGCTGCTCCCGGCCACCGCAGCCTCGGCCTGCTGGGCTCCGGTGATCCTTCCGCCTCAGCCTTCCGAGTAGCCAGAATTACAGGCATGCGCCATCATGCCTGGCTGATTTTTTTTAATTTATTTATTGTAGAGATGAAGTCTCGCTGCCCAGGTGGGTCTCGAACACTCAGCCTCAGGCAATTCACTCACCTCAGTCTCCCAAAGTTGCGGGATTACAGGCTGAACCACCGAGCCTGGCACGTCCTACATTTCATATACGTGTTTGAGTTTGTGTCCATGAAGGTGTATATAATCTGATAATCTTTTGAATTTCTTTGGGTGTAGTTGTAATTCATCGTTTGGATTTCTGATTGTGTTTATGTGGGCTTTTCTCTCATTTTCTTGGTCAGTCTAGATAGGGGAGCATCAATCTTGTTTATCCTTTAAAAAAAGATTTTGGTTTCCTTTTTTGGATTAGGTTGGATTAAGGTTTTTATGGTCCTACTTTTCCAGTTTCCTTAGGTGATTTGTTAGGCTGTTAATGTGCGATCTTTCCATTTTCTTCATGTGTGTTTGTAGATATATGAATTTCCTCCTTAGAACTGATTTCATGTCATCCCAGAGGTTTTGGTAAGATGTTTATTCATTTTCATTTGTCCAGATATCTTATAATCTCTGTTTTGATTTCTATGATGACACAGGAGTTGCTTAGCATCATTCTGATTTATGTCAATGTCTTTGCGGGTCTGGGGGAAACTTTTTTGTTGTTGATATTTCTTTTTATTCCACCGTGGTCTGAGAAGGTGTTTATGTTTGATTTATGGTTAAGGATGTGGTCAATCTGAGAATGCATTCCATTTGGTGATGAGTAAAATGTGTATTCTGTAGTTGTTGGGTGGAGTGTTCTGTAGGTGTCAATTAAAACCATTTGTTCAAGTGTCACATTGAGTTTCTGGATCTCTTTGTTGACTTTTTATCTTGATGATTAGTCTATGGATGTTAGTGGGGTGTTTAAGTTCCCAGCTACGATAGTGTTAGAGTCAATATCTTTTTAGCTTACCTAGAAGCTGTTTTATGAAAATTGGTGTCACTATGTTGGGTTTCTATATGTTTAGGATAGATATTTCTTGTTAATAGATAGAACCTTTTATCATTATGTAATAGATTTCCCTATCTTTTCACATTTTTGATAGCTTAAAGGGTATTTTTTTTTTGAGTTGGAGTCTCACTCTGTTGCCCAGACTGGAGTGCATTGGCCACTCCCAGCCACCACAGCCTCGACCTGCTGGGCTGTGGTGATCCTTCTGCCTCAGCCTTCCAAGTAGCCGGAATTACAGGCATGTGCTACCAGGCCTGGCTGATTTTTGGGTTTATGGTAGAGATTAGGTCTCACTGCCAAGGTGGGTCTTGAACCCACGGGCTCAGGCAATTCACTCACCTCAGCCTCCGAAAAGCACGTGATTACAGGCTAAGCCACTGAGCCCAACTAGCTTAAAGGGTATTTTATCTGATATTAAGACCATAACTCCTGCTTTCTTTTGTGTTCTGTTCAGCTGAAATTTTGTTTTCCATTCTCTTACGTTGAGTCTGTGAGTGTTCTTTCTGGTGAGATGAGTCTCCTGGAGACAATATATTGTTGTCTTATAATATTTTATCCATTTTGCCATTCTGTCTTTTCAACGGTTCATTTAACCTTTTCACATTCAGGCTAATTGTTTTTTTTTTGAGTTGGAGTCTCACTCTGTCGCCCAGATTGGAGTGCAGTGGCCGCTTCCAGTCACAGCAGCCTCGACCTGCTAGGCTCCAGCAATCCTTCCACCTCAGCCTTCCAAGTAGCCAGAATTACAGGCATGCGCTACCATGCCCGGCTAATTTTTTTGATGTATTGTAGAGATGAGGTCTCCCTGCGCAGGCGGGTCTCGAACCTGTGGGCTCAGGCATTCCACTCACCTCAGCCTCCCAAATGTGCGGGATTACAGGCTGAGCCACCAAGCCCGGCTTGGCTAATTTTTTATATGTGAGAGTTTATCCCTGTCATAAGGTTATTTTATAGTTTGCTGTTTGTTTGTTAGTTGTCTTTCTTTTGATTTTTGGGTTGATACATGTATGTATTCAATAATTTTACTGCATTCCTTTTTTTTTTTTGAGTTGGAGTCTCACTCTGTCACCCAGACTGGAGTGCAGTGGCCACTCCCAGCCACCGCAACCTCAACCCGCTGGGATTCGGTGATCCTTCCGCCTCAGCCTTCCAAGTAGGCAGAATTATAGGCATGCGCTACCACGCCCGGCTAATTTTTTTGATTTATTTTAGAGATGAGGTCTCACTGCCCAGGCGGGTCTCGAACCCGCGGGCTCAGGCAATCTACTCACCTCAGCCTCCCAAAGGCGTGGTATTACAGGCTGAGCCACCGAGCCCGGCTTGCATTCCTTTTAATAGTATTATGATTCTTTTATCCCTTTCTACTATGTTTAATTCTTTCTTAAGTATTTCTTGTATAGCTGGTCTGGAGGCAGGATAAACTCTTAGGGACTGAATGTCTGGGAAGGACTTTTGTAGTGCAGTGGCCGCTTCCAGTCACAGCAGCCTTGACCTGCTAGGCTCCAGCAATCCTTCCACCTCAGCCTTCCAAGTAGCCAGAATTACAGGCATGCGCTACCATGCCCGGCTAATTTTTTTGATGTATTGTAGAGAACTCCATCACTGATGAAGGTTAGATTAATGGGGTAGGTAATTCGTGGTTGAAATTGTTTATGATTGAGAAATTTGAGAGGGAGTTTAAGGTCTCCTAGCATGAAGTGTTTCTGTAGATATGTCTGCTGCTCGTCTAATGGGTCTTCTGATAGGTAGTCTTATCTTTCTTTTACTGCATTTAGGATTTTTTCTTTCATACTTACTTTATTTAGGTGAATTACTACATGACTAGGAGTTGGTCTTCTCAATTGTGTCTTTAAGGGGTTCTCTGTGTATCTTGTGTTTGAAAGGTCTTGTCATTGATGAGAGGAGGAATGTTTTCTTGTATAACTTTATGAAATGTTTGCTCCAGGGTGGTCTTTTTCTCACTATCTGACTTAGGCATTCCATTCAATCTTAGGTTCAGATTCTTGACATAATTGCTAATCTCATGGAGATTTTGTTCTTTCTTTTAAAGCTTTTTTTCTGTTTTTAACAGTTTGGGTTAGTTCTATGTTTTGGTCCTCAAGTTCTTAGATTATTTCTTCTGCTTGATTTATTCTGATTTCCATGATTATCAATTTGTTGTTTATTTTATTCACTTATTCTTTATT
Source organism: Carlito syrichta (assembly GCF_000164805.1). Classification (NCBI taxonomy): domain Eukaryota; kingdom Metazoa; phylum Chordata; class Mammalia; order Primates; family Tarsiidae; genus Carlito; species Carlito syrichta. The sequence continues at coordinate 12,133 of NW_007245541.1, read as the reverse complement.
GCTGTTTTCTTAGATATCAACTCCTTTGTTCTTTCCTATTCTTTCTCCTCCTTTCTATTTACTCTCTATATAAGTATCTTGATATCTGTGGATTGAGACCAGTCATTCTGGGGACTTTTCATTGCTTGTGTTCTGAAGTCTGTAATCTCAGTGGCTGACCACCCAGGGGTTATGGGAGATTTTTATTCTTACTTGGGTTTTTCTTAATTTGTGTAGGTTTTCTACTGTCATTTAAAAAGTATGTTCTTTAATTCTATTGTTAAGTAATAGGGGATAGCTTTTATTTCTGTTTGCTCCATCTCATGTTCTACCTTATAAGGATTTTCTAGTTTTGTATAGTACTGAAGTTAGATGGAGATGGAGGCCAGTGCTTTATACAGTTTTGAGATTTGGTGATGGGGAAGCTGCGATGAAGCTATCTGTAGATCCCAGTATTCACTGACAGGTTTGTGAGCCCCTAGCATTCACTTTCCACTGCCTTCTAATCTGTCCATGGAGTGGGGATAACTGTTTGCCCCTTAAAGTGCAATAAGAATATAGAAATATTTATATACCTAACCCTAAAATATACCCCACATCTTTATAATGAAACTTAAAAAAAAAGAATTCGGAAAAGAATGGGAAAAAAGGAAGATGAAAATTAAAAGCAGATAGACAGAGAGAAAGAAGATGAAGGGGGAAAACACACAGGTTACCAATTAATCAATACACAGAGAAACAAAGACTGAAAAAACAAAAAAGACAAAAAAAAGCACAAGAAATTATACAAAAAAAAAAATCCTCCTTCATTGGTGTACTGTCCCTTAAAAATATCCATTCATAAACAGAAAACCTAAAGAAAAATAAAATAACAGATACACAACAAATACAAAAACATAAACAACTGCAGAGAGAGAGAGAAAAGCTAAAACCAAAAGCAAACAAATTCAAAGAAACTCTCTCTGACTATTTCTCTAAGACTCCAGATTCCTTTCAGGCCTTCACCTTAGAGAGTAACTCTATCTCCAGCCCGACCTCTCTGTTCTCAGTGCATGCTGATAGGGTTGTTCTTGGTGTGGGTTACATGTCCCACAAACTGCAGTGGGAGGAATACTGTTGAGTTCCTGACTCAACCTACTCACTGCTCCTGTTGTCAAGTGTCCCACTCAGTTCTGACACGTCTGTGATTTTTTCACCTTGGAGGAGGGGTGTTTGTCTCTGAGTCTGATAAAAATATAGCCTCTGGGTCCCAAAATCGAGGCTGGGTAGATCTGGGCAGGGCAATACGGGTCTCTTCCCAGTCCTGGGAATAAGAAGATGGTGCCAATTGGAGTCTTGTCACCAGGTTTGGATATTTATTCCATATATTCACCACCTGCCTCCTCCCACTTGGGCCCAGTCTTCTACTGCAGGTGGTGGTGTGGGCCAGGTGCCTGGTGGTGAGGGACAACTGTTCTCTACTGCTTCCTCTCAAGATAGCCCTGAGAATGGCAGACAGTCCTGAGTTTCTGGGTCTCCAATCTCAGGGCAGTGGTGGGTGGCAATCACCTCCAGAGAGGAGCACTGGGTGCATGAATTTGGGTCTCCCCTCAGACAGACATTCACTCACTCATTGGTACACACACACTGATGCAGAGAGTCTTTTTGGACTCTCATTTTTGCAGAGATTCTCGTAGTTTGATCTGTTCAATAGCCATCTTCTCCCTGTGATTTTTCTTACCTCAACAACTAACTTGAAGAAACTAAAATTTAGCAATTGTTTTTTATTGCATCACTTAATTGATGTTATAGGACTAAGAAAAGTCCTAAACTCTGGAGCAAGGAAAGTACTTGGTAGAAAATGGAAACAGAATATGAATATATCTGGGTCAGATGTCAACAATTGTCAGGTGAGATAGTAAATTATTAATTAGACACAGTATTACATTTCTCAAAGTCAAGTGTGATATGGAGTTAGAGTTGAAATTCTCAGAGGACATGTAGTTGGGGCTTTTATACTCCCATTATAGCCTCTATTCAGGATTCGGAACACTTAACAAAAAGTCCACATTTCACTCCCTGAGGCTGTTGTGACTGGCAAAGAAGAACTGCAAGTATGACTGAAAAGCATCCAAACCTACCTCTCATGTCACCACTAAATCACTAAAGAATTCATCTTCAGAGGTAAAACACTCCAAAGTCACTGAGTTACAGGCATGAAAGGAATCCATTAGACCAGAAGGGAAGGAAGAAATGCAACAACCTTCTGTCTAGGCTAACCTTTACTCTCTTCCATCAAGAATATCAGCTTTAGTCTTCAGGAAAGATCTAAAAATGCAGAAGTTTGAGATATCTGTGGAAAGCCAAAGTAGCTGAGGGAAGAACATCTTGTAAAAAATCGGAAACTGAACCTCAAGAATGGGAGTGAAAACATGGACCTATATCACATCTACAGGAGCAACAGGGACACTTAAATATATAAAACTGAACACCACATGTTCTCCTTTATAAGTGGGATCTACACAATGGGTACACCTGTAAATATAGAGTGGAAAATGGACATTGGAGGCTGCCAAACATGGAAGGTTGGTGCCTGCTGAAAATTTACCTCCTGAGCAAAATGTTCACTTGTCGGTGACCAGCACTGACAAAGGGTGGGTTAGGACCCGCACCAGAGAATCTGGACAGTGAGAAGAGACTACTCGAGGGCAGCTCTTCTGGGAACAGTCTGATCAGGACTGAAGCAAAATTTTATTTGGACTCCTTCCAACTTATATACCATTTTCTATACCCTCCTGCAGTGTGATAATCACTTACTGGGGGCGTACAAGTTCCGTGCTTTACAAACTATGCATCACAAGACCACCAAGAGATCTGCAATCTCCAAGCAAACAATTCGAATTCCATGATGCCTGCCGTGCTTGCATTAAGGTCACAGGTGCACAATTTCAATACAAATTGTTCAAAGTGTTTTCCAGAATGTTCAATGAATCATTCATATTATACTCTTTGTTCTATACCCTGATTAATACAAAAAACTTTTCTAAGTTAACTCTAGGTTCAATCCAAGTTCACTGACTCCCAATATTTTTAACGATTAATATTATCAACTTAGCACTATACTATAATCTATAAGTTTAGTTAAATGACTTAACTGTTAGTTATACTATTATCCTATTACGATTTAACGTAATGCCTTGTAACTCAGTTAAAACTTATTATTAAACTACCAAACTTTACTATAATTCATATGTTTCATATGTCTAAACTATAATTTTTATATGATCTAGTGATTGGACTTTAATACTATGCTATATCCTATTAAGCTAATACCTCATCATTAATTCTTTTATAAATCGTATAGTAATTATTATATTTGAGTAATGTAGCAAAAGGAAACAAAACAGCAAGCATAAATTTACGCAACTATGAGTGTATGTGTATATATTTTATCCTAACAAGTCTACTCTAAAAATCAAATAGTAGCTGTCACACTCTTGAACAAGGAAATGCATGGCTGCCAAGATGGCGGCCATGGGCTGAAGCAGACAGAGTTTCGGTAATTAACGAAACAAAAGAAAACGTTCTGCCTGGCTAGGGGCAGGGCAACTAAACTATTTAGTTTCTAATTTTAGCCCTAGGGGAAACAGCTTTTGGGAACAAGAGCTGACTACCCAGTCTACCAGGAAATATAAGTTAAAAAATATCTAGAAAGAAGTAAAACTTAGAAAGACAGAGAAAAATAATTCTGCTATGCACTTTCCATCAGGTGTATTGAGATTTACTTATAAGTTTTACTGCCATGTATGCACACTGGTCACTAATCACACGCCAATATTATAGGTATAACTGATATCCTATATCAGAGGCGATCTTTCAGATGGGCCTTTACAGGCCTCAGCCATGTAGCTATAGATGTTGGCTCCCAACATTCACTCTTTAGATAATAGGCACAATGAAAGTCTAGACTCCAGCACCACACAATACTTGCATTTCATAGATCTGCACTTCCACCCCTAAATAAATATATGTAAAGTTCTCTGTGATTCTAAATGGAATGCAGGAGGTTTAGAACTGTCTACAATTATATTTAACAGCAAAATATTTAACAACACACTTTACACAGTAAGTATATACAATTTGATTCAAAATTTGATTTTGTTTAAATTTAGGTGAATGCTTTATTACATAATTAGCCTATAACAAATAGATTTGAATTAAAAACACAGTTATATTTACATTAGCACTCCAAAATAAAATACTTAGGTAAAAATTTAGCATAATATTAACATGATGTGCATCAGGAAATCTTTATAAATAAATAAAATCCTAAATAAGTAGAGCAATGTATTATGTTCATGAATAAGAAGATTCCAGATGTCAGTTCTGTTTATACTGTCATCTAGATTCCAAGCTACTCCAACAAAAATCAAGATTTTTGAGTTTTTCCATCTTAAAGATGCCATCAGAACCCAAGTGAAAATGTTGTGTGTTCTTTTTAATTATGTCAATCCGTTGTATTCTTAACTCTGTTGCAAAATTGAAAGATATCATTGAGAAGACTTTTATGCAAACATTGATCTTCAGATTCCACCACTTAAACATATACTGAGTAATTTCAGATACCAGAGAGTGTAATCTTGATATTACTCTATCTAAAATTGTAAGCTCACCTCCCCATAGACATATAATGCACTTGTGGTCTCACCCACACTCTCAATACGCATTCATTCTTATAAAAGTAATATAAAATACACAGGTACAAGTAAGCCCACATCCAGTCCACTCTGACATGAACAGTTAGAGACAATAGCCATTCCCAGTTTCTTTGGACCTCACCATGTGAATGCTTGTGGTCAAGTGTGTTTGTCTACTGTTGTAAACTGATTCTGCACCTGTACTTGACATTTATCTTCTTCCAATCACATCCTTCCTGTGTACCTGCTATTACCTGTCCATAATGTCAGTGTAGAGTGATTCTGTTCCTTCTCAGGTAAGTTCAATCACACCATAAGCCCAAAGCTGCTCTTGCCCTTGATTGCTTCACCACAATCAGGTTTTTGGTTTATGCCGTTTTTGGACAGGATGTTGATTCTAATAAAAGAAACTCACAGAGTATGCCTATGTTGGTTTAATCTTTTATTTCTCTTGGTGGCTAAAAATGCAACCCAAGGAGGTAGAAATCACTTACTGTCACATTTTTTAAGTTGTGGTATATAACTGGGGGTAAGTACATAGGTGGTCATGATACAGGTAAAATTTAGGCCTCCAATTGGTTCCTAGAATGACTGCTTTGAGAAAGGCTACCCTGACTGATTTAGGTAACCTCCCCTAGTAGTGACCCACTATTGCCCATCTCTTGCTGATAGTATTGTGATAAACATTCAGGGTCCACTTATGAGTAAGTATATGTCGTACTCAGATCTTCACTTCCATGATAAGTCGCTGAGTATTTTAAACATACATCCATTTTTCTGCAATATACATCACATTGTTTCTCTATTAGGTTACAGAACATACAATCATGTATATGTATCATATTTTCTTTATTCAGTTCACATCTGATGAACAGCATGGTTGGTTCCATCATTTTGTTATTGTGAATAATGCTGCCATAAATATGCATGTGCAGGTATTTTTTCATAGAATTATTTGAGTTCCTACAAGTACATTGCCTGAAGGGGGTTTCCTAGGTCATGGGAAAGGTTGACTTTTAGATCTTTTAGGAATCAACCCTATGTTTTCCACAGAGATTGCACTAGCATACACTCCCACTGAGAGTGTAAAAGTGTTGTCTTTTCCCTGCATCCTTTCCAGCATGTGTTATTTTTTGATTTATTAATGATAGCTATCCTGACTGATGGTAGATGGTATTTCAGTGTGGTTTTAATTTGCATTTCTTTGAAAATGAGTGAGGCTAAGCCGGGCTGGTGGTTCAGCCTGTAATCCCACGCCTTTGAGAGGCTGAGGTGAGTGGATTGCCTGAGCCCGTGGGTTCGAGACCCGCCTAGGCAATGAGACCTCATCTCTACAGTAAATCAAAAAATCCGCTGGACGTGGTAGTGCATGCCTGTAATTCTGTCTACTTGGAAGGCTGAGGTTGAAGAATCACCGGAGCTCAGCAGGCTAGGCTGCTGTGGCTGGGAGCGGTCACTGCACTCCAGTCTGGGTGTCACTGTAACAATGCTGAGTGGTGGGGAAAATAGAGGTGATAGTGCATGAGTGTACTGCATTATAGACAGTACTATCACCACTATTCAGGGGTAATTCCAGAGCGCTTTTGCCTCTATTCCCTCATTCACCTAGGATACATCATCACTAAGGTCCTTACCAGATGTGAGAGTCCTGTCTTGGTCTTCCCAGCTATAGGAAGAGCCAATAAGAGCCAGTATGTTCTCATCATTATCATCTACACAGTCCAGGCATTAAAAAAAATAACACTACAAATCTCACTAAAATAATTGAATTTAAATTATTCCGTGATAATATTGATGAATATTTAATTTTATTGCTCCAGAAATTATAAAATTAAATATTAGTCAGAAACATTGAAATGACACCATAAAGATGCAATCATTGATGAGAAAAAAATTGAAGAAATTAATTGAGCAAGTTGAAAGTGGTCAGTGAGAACTATAGCTGTAAGAAATTATATGAAATAAGATGGGAAAATTATTATTTGTATTTGACATTGAAATTTTTACTTTTACAAGTCTGAGTAGTTTGTAGAGTTGATTGTGTAAACCACAAAGTATTACAAAGTAAAGAGACAATTAAACTTGTAAGACCAGGAGAAATATTGTATACTCCACTCTTTAATGTTTCAGCTTGTTTTTTTTTTGTTGTTGTTGTTACTTTTTATTTTAAACATGTAGAGTAAAATTCAGGATTAGGTATACAAATGTTCATTATGCAGTAACCTTTGTTGATAAGCTGTCTCCCCCTCCACCAGCAGATAACTACTACTGCCAATCCTGGCTCCCCCTCCCCTTCCACTGTCGGAAGTTTCCAGATACTGCCAATCCTTTCCTTGTAGTCTTAGGATAATTGTTCAAGATCCGCTTATGAGTGAGAACATGTGATACTCAGTTCTTTGGTTTTGTGATAGATCACTTAGTAACAGGTTCTTAAATAAAAAACATATGTGACTTACATCTGGATGGGAGGTGGGTTACTGCTTTTTCAGTGTTTCTTGAAAATTGACTCATAATAAAGTCACTGAGGAAATGTTCTGGGACATAACTGGGGAGGTGATGTTGACTCTTTTGGTGGCCATGGGATGCATTATGTGATAAAACCTCATGCTTTTCTGCTTTTTGCCCATCGAAGGCTTTGGGCTATATTGCACTTACATCTTATTATATGAGAAGAAGAAAAACACAAGAATACAGAATATTGATTACTGCATCTTGACTTTTCTATTCCACTGAGGAGAACTTATCACACATAGACACAGAAATGTGCAGAGAAGAGAGAATTGCTGACAGATGTCCCCCACAAAAACATGTTCGATGTAAGTTACATTCCCATGAAAGAAGGAACTCAGATGCTTGCTTAGAATAAATATGGGTAGATATGAGGAAATCCTCTGCTGTATTTTGCCATTCATATGTAAGATAGAATTCATAAATGCATTTTAACTAAACTGATAATATAGTGAGTTTTATAGTTTGGTTTTTTTTGGGGGGGTAATTTAACAATACTTCACACAGCTGTAACTATGACGGTTATTCTCAGGATGGTCTGAGAACCTCTGAGAGTCTCACACAGCTCCTGAAATCAAAAACTGCATGAGGAAGTGAGTCCTCTCCTCCACATGTGCAGTGCCTTAAAGGTGACCCATTAGCTTTGCCATCCTCAGTATTCAGTTACTTGTTCATAATTTATATTTTAATGTTCTGTCACCCATGGCATTTGGTAGTGTGAGCACAAGATGTACTTAAGTTCTGTTTATCTCTGAACACACCAATCTTGTTTTGGAACATGGATTATTTATTCATGTGTGGTAGTGGGTAACCACTGGGAGGATGTTTGTGTGCAATTTGTTATCTTCTGAAGTGCATCTACCAAGGGAGTGGCTCCAACAATCAAGCAGATAGAATTGCTTATATGGTGAATTACAAGCACACTCATAATCAGTGATTCCAGTGGGGCTTTTCCCCTTCAAATTCACTCAGGTTTTCGCCTCCAGCTAATGTGCAACCAGCAAAGGTGGCCAGTGTGGGCCCTTGAGAATGTCTCTTTAAGGTGGCTGCCCTATTAATAGGGAGAAGCTATTGTTCCTGAATAGACCAATGAATGTATGACCTGTCCAAAAAGCCTCATCCAAGAGAAGCTCCCACAAGCTTTCAGAGCTTCTGATCGAACTACATGACATCATACCTAACATCCCTTATGGTCAACATCTTCACTTATCCGTAAGAAGTGTCATCAGGGGATTCACCAGAAACTGCTGGTCTTTTAAAAACCTGGACTTGCCTCAAAAGGGCTGAAGAGTTTAACCTCTGGGAAGGGGACTCATATGTGTTCTAAATCAAGATACATTTTATGAGCCCTGGAGGAAAAATGTAACTAAGAATCACCTCACTCATTTTCTCTCTAACTGGCATATTTCCCATGTGAAAACCCATTCATGTTTCCAGATAATGTCAAAGGAACCCCACAGAGCAAATAACTGATATGTCAATGTAGGTCCATCTGCTGTAATATATTTAGGATTCAGTGAATAAAGTTGATAATGGGAAAGACAGTGCATGTGGGATAATGGTGTATGAGAAAATTCCATATTTCCTGTTCAATACTGCTATGCTAAAGCTGCTTTAACATTTTATAGTGAAGCAAGACAAAAACATTTTTGGAGTATACTTGAGCAATTTATTAATAATTATACTCTGCCCTACCATGTAATCAAGTACTGTTCCCCAAATTATATTTATCAAGCAGGTTTGAAACCTCATGAACCCACAGATATTTATCTGGGAATGTTTGTATACGTGTTATTCTTTTCCCCAGTGTGTAAATCTTGCTTATTAGGTGATCATTTAATAGAATGATTCTTAATAAGTATATTTATGCTTATATTTTAATTTATACAAAGTTACATAACATTTTTTTCTAAACAAACTTCCACTTCATAATCTTTGTGTTTCACCCAACCACAAATAGTTGCCTTCTCTGTCAGACTTTCTGCCCCTCACATGATGACGTTTTTCACGCTATGTATCTTGGACAGTAATACATGGTCGTGTCTTAAGAGTTCACACTTCTCAGCTCTATGTAGGCTGTGTTTGTTGACATGTCCCTGGTAATGAGGACACTGCCCTGGAACTTCTGTGAGTAGTTGGTGCTACTAGTATTAGTGTAGACTCTTCCCATCCAATCAAGGCCTTGTCTAGGGACCTGTTACACCCAATACATACAGTAGCCAGTAAAGCTGAATCCGGAACCCTTGCAGGAGACCTCCACTGGGGCTTCTAACCTTAGTCCCAGATTGCATTAGCTGGGCCTGGGAGTGGTCACCTGTGGAGAGGAGACAGGAGTGGATGAAATCCCATTGGACTAGCCTAGGCCACTCCTCAGTCCTGGAAGAAGGGAACCCCTTACATGTAGCTGTTGCCATCATGAATAGGATCCTACAGCTCCAGTTCATGGTGAGAAGTTGTCTGTCAGAGGTTTACCTATGGGGAGGATGAGGTTGTTTGATGATATGTGTTGACCTCGATATAACTCAGACTATTTGAATATTCATTGGATAGAGCATTTTATAGCTCAAAACTTGATCCAGCATAAGATTGAGAAGATATATGACACAAGAACCATGCAACTGTGGATGCTGACATCCAAGACCTAATGTTTGTTTAATGATGTGTGTCTGCTGGCATGCCCACAACACTATGAATGGAACTTATGCACAAAGATTCAAACAACCACAGGACATGTCCTCAGAGCAAGCCCACGATCGAGTGGTACAAAAACAGACAAGCTTTTCGTAGTTTTTCCCTCAGCAAGTCTACCTCCTGAAATCTGTGTGTCTTCTGTTATTTGCACACATTGAATTAATTAAACGACTAATGTTATCATTATAGCCGTTAATATGTCTAAAAACACTAGAAATTTTTATTGAAAATATGGTTCTCTTTGATATCTTGGGTTTAATAAATGTTCAAGTACAATAGGATGTTTAAAGTCACATCAGTAGTCTTTACTAAATTCTTATTTTAACTTTTTATGGCATTTTGTTTTGAAATAAAGAAGATTCAGACGCTGAAGATGAACTCTCTCCACCAACTTCCCCCAGCCTCTTATGCACCTGCTCCATAGTTGAACCCTGTGCTGGTTGGATCCTGTGCACTCCCTGATGCCTAGACCCCACCCTGCAAAAAGTTTCCTATCTGGGCTCACAGAATATGTTCTTTCTAGCTCATTAATGAAAACTGTTGGCATTCAGAATGTTCCTTTGTTGATACCATTTGTGCCTCACATCACCTCATGAAATAGTAAATTGTCCTTATGAAACTCAGATAATTCTCTCTATCATGGCCCCTAGTAAGATTTTTCTTAAGCCAACCAGGAGCCCCTTTCCAGAGGATGCCAGATGCACTAGTATAATCAACCACGTAATGAGTCTAGAACCTTTTGTGAATTTTGTGGGGATTCCTTTATCTCCTTTAGAATTATGTGGTTAAAATTGAGTCATTTGTGGAAGGATCATGTATTATCTCAGGGCTTATGAGAACTAGGGATCCATCTCTTGATGTTACTGAACAGACCTTTTGTTTTCAGCCTTAGATACAATACACACCCATTCCCCTTTCTTGCTGCTTGGTGCATCCTGAATTTTGAATATATTGGGGTTCTATGAGATATGTACAGCTAGCTTTCTATATTAGGAGGTACTGCATCCATGGAGTCAGCCAACTGCCATCAAAGATATACTGAAGAGTAACACTGAAAAAAACACAACAGGTCAGGCACAGTGGCTCAAACCTGTAATGGTGGCACTTTGGATAACCAAGGCAGGAGGATTGCTTGAGCCTGGAGTTTGAGAACAGACAAGGTAACATAGTTCGACCTCCCCCAACTAATAAAAAATGAAGATACAACTATAAAAATTTAAATAATTAGTAGAATCTAGCAATTATTTACATAACATTTACATCATATTGAGTATTATCATAAGTAATTTAGAGATAATTTAAAGTATATAGGAGGGTGTACATAAGTTGTATGCTAACACTATGCCATTTTATGTAGGGTTTTGACGTCGACAGGAGTCCTGGAGCCATATTCCCAAGGGATAGATATCAAGAGAAAGCTAAATGTGTGAAGACACTGATAATACCAGTAACTTCCCAGTGAGAGTACTTGTCAGTCATTCAGGCCCAGTTCTGCTTACTTATTTACCAGTCTCTGTTCTCTTATAATATTTTATAAATATCTGTTGTACTTTTTAAATACACTCAAAAATATATTTTACATTAGTATAAATGGAAAATTGTGTCACATGTCAAAAATTAAAAGTAGGTGATAAATAAAGGTGTAATGTAAATACAACTGTTTTTTGTTTTTGTTTTTTTGGTTTTTTTGAGTTGGTGTCTCATTCTGTATCCCAGACTGGAGTGCAGTGGCCACTCCTGTCCACCACAGCCTCGACCTGCTGGGCTCCGGCGATCCTTCTGCCTCAGCCTTCCAAGTGGCCGGAATTACAGGCATGTACTACCACGCCCGGCTGATTTTTTTATTTATTGTAGTGATGAGGTCTCGCTGCCCAGGCGGGTCTCGAGCCCGCGGGCTCAGGAAATCCACTCATCTCAGCTTCCCAAAGGCACGGAATTACAGGTGAGCCACCGATCCCTGCTACAACTGTTATTAAATTGTTGCAGGTGTTAAGAACTAGCACCGAATAATAATAGCCGGAGACGGGGCAAGATGGCGACGGCATAGGTGAACTGGTGAGATTCTCTGAACGTGAGTTCCCAAAAAGGCTATCACTTCGCTACCCCCATCCACCAGCCCACCACCAACCGCGCTGGGGGCAGGCCCGGGAACTTCAGTCCCAGGCAAGGTCAGATATTGCGCCCCCGCCCCACTGCTGCTGTTTTACTCGTGTGTGGAAGTCTCCGGTCCCAGCCCCCTCCAGATCCCTCGCCGGCTGCATTGTCTCCAGCCCGGGCAC
>NW_007245540.1:9162-31257 GCF_000164805.1 Carlito syrichta | reverse complement strand
AACCACATGATTATCTCGTGAGATGCAGTAAAAGCATTCAACAAAATCTAGCATCACTTCTTGATAAAAACCCTTGAGTTCTAGAGATAGAAGGAACATTCCTCAAAACAGTAAGAGCCATCTGTAGTAAACCTTCAACCAACATTTTGATCGATGGGCAGAAGCTGAAAGCATTCTCCCTAAGAACTGAAATAAGAGGAAGATGTCCACACTCACCTCTCCTATTCAACATTGTGCTGGAATGCTAGATAGGGCAACCAGACCCAAGAAGAAAATCAGGGGTATCCAAAGAAGCTATTCTTCTTTGCAGATGATATAATTTTATACCTAGAAAACCCTAGGGAGTCTGTCAAAAGCCTCCTTCCACTGATAAGTGAATTTAGTAAAGTCTGTGGTCACAAAATCAACATGCAAAAGACAGTTGCATTTTTATCCACCAGCAACAAGCAGGCAGAGAACAAAATAAATAGCACAATTCTAATCACAATTGTTACACACACAAAAATGAAATACCTTGGCATCCACTTCACCAGAAAAGTGAAAGACCTTTACAACTAGAATTACAAAATGCTGCTCAAATAAATCAAGGATGACATAAACAAATGGAAAGCATCCAAGGCTCATGGATTGGAATAATCAGTATTGTCAAGATGTCTGTTCTACCCAAAGCAATCTATAAAGTCTATGGAATACCCATCTAATTACCGACATCATTTTTCACGGAACTGGAAATGACAAAACAGAAATACATATGGAAATTAAAAAGGCATGAATAGCCAAAAAAATCCTCAGCCAAAAAGACAGAGAGGGAGGTGTCACACTTCCAGATTTTACACTGTATTCCAAGGCTACAGTAACCAAGACAGTTGTATTGGTAAAGCAATAGGCACATAGACCAATGGAACAGGACAGAGATTCTGGAAGTAAAAACATGGTTTCTCAAGCAACTCATCTTTGACAAAGCCTCAATAACAATCATTGGGGAAAGGAGACCATATTTAGCAAATGGTGCTGGAAAACCTGGTTAACCACATACAGAAGAATTAAGTTGTGCCCCTACCTGTCACCATATACAAAAATCAACTCAAAATGGATTGAAGACCTAAGCATAAAACCTCAATCTATAAGAATCCTAAAAGAGAACATAGGAAACACCCTTATATGCATCAGAGTAAGAAATGAATTCTTGAACAAGTACCCAAAAGCAAATATCATAAAAGTTAAGATAGGCAATGGGGACGTCACAAACTAAAATGCTTTTGTACAGCAAAAGGAACCATTAAGAGAGTAAAGGGACAACCTATAGAAGTGAAAAAAATATTTGCAAATTATGTATCTGACAAAGGCCTAACATCCAGGATCCAAGAGGAACTCAAAATGAAAGGAAAAAAAAAAACCACCCCATTAAAGAGTGGGCAAACGACATGAACAGAAACTCCTCAAAAAATGACAGACAAACAGCCAACAAACACATGGAGAAATGATCAGCCTCACTAATCATCAAAGAAATGCAAATCAAAATTACAATGAGATATCACCTAACTCTGGTAAGGGTGTCTATTATTAATAAGTCAAAAAACAACAGTTGCTGGCATGGCTGCAAAGAAAATGGAATGGTTCTACACTGTTGGTGGAATGCAAGCTAGTTTAACCTCTTTGGAAAACAGTGTGGCAATTCCTAAAAGAACCAAAAATTCCATATGATCCAACAATCCTTCTCCTGGGAATGTACTCGGAGGAACAAAAATCACTACTAAAAAAACCTGCACATGCATATTCATTGCTGCACTATTCACAAAAGCAAACACATGGAACCAGCCCTGCTGCCCATAAGAAGTGAACTGGATAAAGAAAATATGGAACATATACACAATAGAGTATTATGCAGTCATAAAGAACATAACCATGGACTTCATAGCAACTTGGGTGGAGTTAGAGACCATCGTACCAGGTGATCTATCCCAGAAACAAAGAACTGAATACCATATGTTCTCACTTATAAGTGGATCCTGAACGCTAGTCACATGAGCACAAGGGTGTTATTGGCAGTCATAGGGCACTGCTGGGGAGGTAGGGAGGAGGGTGGAGGGTATGTGACAACTCAAAGGGTACGTGGTGCACTACCAGGGGGAGTGAGGGCCAGTTAGAAGCCCAAATTTCACCTGCATGGAGCCTACTCATGTAGTTAATCCTCACTTGTACCACACAAATATATAATAAAAAATAAATTTAAAAAAATGAAGATTGATGGTTTTGTTGTTAAATACAGTAATCAAAATTTGGAGGGGGTGGTTGGGGGAATGTGAGGGTGAACTCTGCCATGAAAGTTAAGTCCAGCAGATCTGGAATCCATCTTAGATAAAATATCTGTATATCACTAGCCACTGGTTAAGGAATAAAACATAGTGACTAGTAGAGGTGCTTTGTAGCCATGAGTCCAAGATGTTTGGGAGCAAGTTTTAATAGCTTGTCAGCAGTGTTTATTGAGGGTTATAATGCTTTCTCTGTAGACTTCTTACCTGATAGTGAAATTATATCTAAACAAGACTTACACAAGAAAAGTGGAGCTCATGCCAGGTGTTTATCCAGACTCCTTACTGAAAGGCAGCCTTTGGTTGTGATGTAGACATTTACTTTAATGGTGCCACTGTATTGTACCCTTTTTTAAAATCAGTTGTAGATATTTACACAATGTCATTTTGACCTTTGTGAGCCTTCCTGACTCCTGTTTAATTGCCACTGTTAGCTCCAGATTTTCTTAAAAATGGCAAATTCTGTAGTTTTAGGCCTTGTGGCCAGTTCTCAGGGTATATCCTGTTTCTCTTTCTCATGAGTTACCTGTCTATAAGGAATTATAATCCAGTTCAGTTATTTTTTCATATTCAGTTTATTCAGTGCTCTCTTTTGTTCCTTCCCTTATCTGAGTTAGTAGCGTTCTTAGTGTGCTTGTGGTTTCTGATCTATTTCTCTTGGGTTCATCAGCACACTGATCTGTAATAATCTCCTCCAGTTTTTAGTCTAACAATAGGTGCTTATTTTAACAGGGAAATGATTATATTCTACCTGTTTGGTTATTTTCTTCTATCAGAAACTATGTGCCTCTGCTTTGAGAACATCATGCTGTTGATCAACAGAAATCTTTTCCACATGTACTCCAAGGTATATCGTTCTCTCCTATAGAAATGTTGCTTTTGTTAAGTTTTCTATTAAACTTTCATCTACACTTATGTCAGGCAATGATATACATAGTATGTGTGTAATACCATATGCTCATGTATTCGCTCATGTATTCTTTTTTTATATTAAAGATGTGGGGTACAATTCAGGATTAGGTATACAAGTGGTCATCATATAAGTAAGGTTTGGGCCTCCCTTTGGCCCCCACTTTCCCCAGTTTGAGATCAGGTGCCCTTGTTGATGTTGGCCCACCCCCACCCCGGCAGTATCCCGCTATATTATAATCTCTTTCTTATATTATTATGGTAAATGTTCAGGGTCCACTTATGAGTGAGAACATGTGGTAATCAGTTCTTTGTTTCTGTGATAAATCATTGAGTGTGATAGACTCTAAAACCATCCTTGTTGCTGCGAAGTTCAAATGTTTGTCCTTCTTTATGGCTGTGTAATTTTCCATTGTGTGTATGTACAATTTTTTTTAGCCGATTCACTTTTGATGGGCAGCATGGTTGGTTTCATGTTTTTACTATTGCGAGCAGTGCTGCAATAAACATGTGTGGGCAGGTATCTTTTTTGTAGAATGATTTGAGTCCCTTCAGGTATATTTTCAAAGGGGGATTTCTGGGTCATATGGAAGGTCAATTATTAGTTCTTTCAGAAATTGCCACACTGTTTTTCAAAGAAGTTCCACCAGTTTGCATTCCTACCAGCAGTGTAGAAGCATTGCTTTTTCCCCACATCACTGCCAGCATCTGTTGTTCCTTGTTTTATTAATGATGACCATTCTTACTGGAGTTTGATGATATCTCAATGTGATTTTGATTTGCATTTCTCTGATGATTAGTGAGGCTGAGCACTTTTTCAAGTGTCTGATGCCTACCTGTATATCTTCTTTTGAGAAGTGTCTATTTATGTCTTTTGTCCACTTTTTAATGGTGCTGTTTGTCCATATATTCTTGATTCACTAATAAGTCTCTTACATCTCTACAATTTTTCCATACTTTAGCTATTAAGCTATTATCTAAGAGTGGCCATTTTCTATGTTTATTTCATAATGATTGTCAACTCCCTATGCCTGTATGATGCCTAAATTTAACTTATTTTCTAATGCTAACACATATTTTCTTTAAATCTGTTATTAGCATCATATATTTTGCCAACACTTAAAAAAATCTCTGGACAAGATTTAGGCATCTTGCTTTCAAGTCTGACTTATTTCTCTTATCATAAATTTCTTAGTGATCATAGCTGATCATTCTTTTTTCCTGATGTTATTATTTTAGTTATTTAATCCCCAGTGTGGATTGGTTCATGAAATACAGACAAACTTTATTTCTCTTCTTTTATTATTCAAAGTCCAAAGAGCATTACTCCAGGGATTAAGAAGCATAGAATTATGCACCACTCTCATGGAGATATGCTCAGATAAATAAAAGCTACATAAAATGAATCCTGGGGGGGCAAAGACAAGGACAGTGATTCATTCCTAATACAGTGAACACCAAATACACACACACACACACACACACACACACACACACACACACACACACACAACTGAATCAGCTTGAGGCTATTTCTGAATTCTGAGTGTTATAATTGTTAAACTATCCACATTCACACTGTTGCCAATGTTAAAATCAGAAACATAAAAGAAATTACAATCTTATTTTATGGACAGTTGGATAGACTAATCATTTATAAAAGAAATATTTACCACATAGCAGGAATGGTGCTTGCTACACAAATCCCTTTTGAGAGCTAACACAGGAGAAGATTTTTCCGGTTGGCAAGTCCACATCAATAGGTAGGGCCAAACAGTGGCAGAAAAGCAAGCTGAGTGGTTATTTTTGGGAGTTCACAAGAGGGAGGAATGATGAAGGAGCTAGTCCGGGACTAACAAATAGCCCAGGTAGTTTTTAACTTCTTTAGGCACTTATATCTGGCTCTTAATACCAGTTTCTAGATGTCCTTTACTGGACCAAACTGCCATTACCAGAGGCTTTAATTTGATGGAATCCCTAATTTCAGTGCCTGGTAGCCTATGAAAATGGATCTGCTAAGGAAATGTCCACAGTCTATGGTTATGCATACTTATCTTCAAGAAGCTCCAACCTAGAATGTTACATTTCCCCCAAGGAGCCAGCAGTTAGATACTGGGTTATCACCAACCTAGTACTATCAGTAAGGCACATAATGGGCAAAATAGGCTTTTGTGCACTTACCCACTGTTTGCAACACCATTTCTGGAAAAAGTAGAGAATTCCAAACAGTCAATTAATGTCATATCATACAATCCATTTCTAAACTGGCGACAGCTTGTATAAGCTTCCCATTGCATATACAGCAATTTGTCATATGAATAAGATGATAAATAGAGAGAAGTAACTTTAGTCAAAAAATTCTAGCAAATACCATCTCAATTAGGTAATCAAGGTTAGTATCAGTGACCATTCATTCTGACAACAGCACATACACCATACTCTTAACAGGGTGAGAATGACATTTACTGCTGTATAATCTTTCTGCTAAGAACTTATTGACATTAGACTTCTTAAAAAAATGTATTAGACAAATCACAACTGAGAGATATTCTTCAAAATACTTGACAAGAACTCCTCAACTTATTAAGATAATCAAAAACATGGGAGATCAGAGAAATCACCACACACCAGTGGAGGTTAAGGAGACATGACAGATAAATTCAATATGGTATCCTGAATGAAACTGTAGGGGTGCAAAGGGTGTAGAGTTGCTTTTCAGCTCTCACTTCCCTTTCAGC
Source organism: Carlito syrichta (assembly GCF_000164805.1). Taxonomy (NCBI): domain Eukaryota; kingdom Metazoa; phylum Chordata; class Mammalia; order Primates; family Tarsiidae; genus Carlito; species Carlito syrichta. Next base: position 25,298 of record NW_007245540.1, on the reverse strand, counting down.
ACTGAGTAATAAGATCAAGTTGCATCAAGGTGTCAGTGATGAAGAAGGAGAAAAGAGATTCCATAGCTGCTGGCAACTTTTGGCTAAGAGCAACAATCCAGTCTATCATGTGTCAGCCATAATGGTATGATTCAACCCTCATCCAACGATGGCCTCTTACTTCTGGCTTTTGTCTTTGGCCGTGATGTCACTAAACTAACTGATAACAACTTAGTGTCAAACAAATACCTAATTTCCAATTAATGCTAATGATACAATTTTTCCTATCATTATCCCTTCATACAATATAAGGGATAGGGACTTGATAAATTTTTCTCAGGGATTCAACTGATTTACTGTCCTCATGCTGAACCTATCAGATCAATTTCAGGGTTGAAATTTTTAGTGACTCAGGTTTTAAATGTGACTGTTTATTCTCTTCTCTGTACTGAGGAAACCATGTAGACTAAAATGATGCCAGCTTCACCAAGTGTTTTCTTGACTAAGACTGTACTAACTTTTGCTTTACCAAAAGTGAGTCTGCATTCTAGTATGAGTGCTGTGCTCTTGTCATGAAGTAACCTTTTCATTCCAACTCCAAAACCTGCTGTCTTAGATTGGGCAGGAACACCAGTAACTTGGAAAGCACAGTGCAAGCAGGCATCATGATACTGGAAAACAAGATCCTAGGCAAGATCCTGAGGCAGTACACATTCAAGGGCTTGAGGAGATGACTTGTTTTATAAACATTCAGTGCAAAATGAATCACTAGAGCAGGATAAACTTAATGTCCTCTATACCCTTCCCCCCCAAAGCATGCAAGAATCAATATCACTATCACCACATTCAGTACACACACACACACACACACACACACAGAAGAATGCTTGGGAAATCTCAGGGATATCAAAGGTCCTACAAAAACAGGGCAAGACATATTCAGACATAACAGGCAGACCAAAATCTAGCAGCAAGTTGAAGGAAACTAAAAGAGGGCACAGTTGCCCAGAAAAGTAAGTAGACATGCCAAGAGCAGGTTTGGCTCCCACTCAAATTCACCAGTAATAAGTCATGTTTACAGACTCATACAGACTTTCACATCACTCAGTGACTTTTCATAAATACTTATTGGTGCTATCCATAGAATTTAAGCTATTCCTCTATTTAAAAAACTTCACATTCTACAGTGAGTTTGTCTATAGGCATTTTCTTATGTTTTTTATAAAATTTTTGATACTACATACAAACAGAAGTTTTTGTTGGTGAAGATTTTATTTTCTTCAATTCTGAAACTGACACAATTCCTCAGGAAAGAAATTGCTAAAAACAAATTCAATATTTGATAAAAATTATTTATTCAAAATATAAAATTTTATCCTAATTATTTGAATGTTTAATACAATTAATTTTGTTGTGAAGGCTTTTGTGTTTTTCCCTGAAATGTCTCTGACTTTAAGGAAGGCTTCTGATTATTCAGGATGTTGACAATTTTCTTCTTCATGTGAAGTCTCTGATATACAGTAAAACTGAATTATTACACTTCTTCTGAAATGTATTATGGTAATAGGATTTCATCCTAGTCTAATAGAGAGACAACAAAACAATGCATTTAACTAATAGGTCAAATCTGAGAACTCAGTGGAAAACAAACTTAATTCTTGCTTGAAAAACAAGCAACTGATGAAGATGTGGAAGCAGAGAATTATAATCCAAACAGTTATTCAGACTCTAGCTTCTTTTAACCTTGTGCTCCACTACATTCAACACACAAAAGCCAACTTGCTGTGGAAATCATCTCAATCCCAGCTTACCATGGACCAGGAAGACTGTAAGATGTTTAGGGGCCAGGACTAAATGTAATATTTATCATTAGCATCATATTCTTTGGTCAGCCCACCTGGTGAATGAGATTGGGATTTTCAACAAGCTACGAGCCTAGTGGAAATGGAAAATGTTAAGGAAAACAATTTTCCAGTCTACATGACAAGAGTTTCTCCGCTGTGTGGTATAAAATAAGGTATGAGTTAATTCAGGATTTCTCAAATTCATGATGTGTTAGGGTTTTCTCTCTGATATGCATTCTAGTACGCATTGTTCGTAAGAGCTGCCTTATGAAAAAAAATTTTCCCACGTTCACCACATTCATGGGGTTTCTCCCCTGTGTGAATTCTCTGGTGTACTCTGAGACTTGAAAAGTGGGCAAAACCTTTCCCACATTCATTACACTCATAGGATTTCTCCGGTGTGAGTCCTCTGGTCAGCACTAATGTCTGACATCTGGGAGAACATTTTCCCACATTCATAAATTCATAGGGTTTCTGCCCTGTGAGAGTTCTCTGGTGTGCACTAAGGTGTGACTTCCGGGAAAAAGTTTGCCCATATTCATTACGACCATAGGATTTCACACCTGTGTGAATTCTCTGATGCATTCTAAGGGATGAGTTAATGGCAAATGGTTTCCCACGTATATTACATTCTTAGGATTTCTCTGCTGTGTGAACTCCCTGATGTGCACAAACATATGACTTTCTGGAGTATGTTTTTCCACATTCATTACATTCATAGGGTTTCTCCCCTGTGTGAGTCCTCTGGTGTGTACTAAGGTGTGACTTCCGGGCGAAAGTTTTCCCACATTCATCACATCCATAGGATTTCACACCTGTGTGAATTCTCTGATGCACTTTAAGGGATGAGTTAAGGGCAAATGGTTTCCCACATATATTACATTCATAGGGTTTCTCCCCTGTGTGAGTCCTCTGGTGTGCACTAAGGTTTGCCTTCTGGGAGAAAGTTTTCTCACATGCATTACATTTATAGGGTTTCTCCCCTGTGTGAGTCCTCTGGTGTACCCTAAGTTGTGACTTCTGGTAGAAAGTTTTCCCACATTCATTACAACCATAGGATTTCATACCTGTGTGCATTCTCTGATGCATTCTAAGGGATGAGTCAAAGGCAAATGATTTTCCACAAATATTACATTCATAGGGTTTCTCCCCTGTGTGAACTCTCTGATGTGCACTAACATATGACTTACCAGAGAAAGTTTTCCCACATTCATTACATTCATAGGGTTTCTCCCCTGTGTGAGTCCTCTGGTGTGTACTAAGGTGTGACTTCTGGGAAAAAGTTTTCCCACATTTATTACATTCATAAGGATTCTGTCCTGTGTGAGTCCTTTGGTGTGTACTAAGGTGTGACTTCTGGGAGAAAGTTTTCCCACATTCATTACAACTATACGATTTCACACCTGTGTGAATTCTCTGATGCACTCTAAGGGATGTGTTAAGGGCAAATGGTTTCCCACATATATTACACTCATAGGGTTTCTCCCTTGTGTGAACTCTCTGATGTGCACTAACATGTGACTTCTCAGTGAAAGTTTTTCCACATTCATTACATTCATAGGGTTTCTCCCCTGTGTGAATTTTCTGATGTGCTCTAAGCACTGAATTACGGGTAAAAGTTTTCTCACATTCATTACACTCATAAGGTTTCTCCCCTGTGTGAATCCTCTGATGTACTCTGAGGGCTGTATTATGGGTAAAAGTTTTCTCACAGTCACTACATTCATAGGGCTTACCTGTGTGAATTCTCCGATGTGCTATTAGACCTGAACTGAAGGTAAAAGATCGCCCACATTCATTACAGTCATAGGGTTTCTCACCTGTATGAATTCTTTGATGTGCTTTGAGAACAGAAATACAAGCAAAAGACCTTCCACATTCTTTACATTCATAAGGTTTCTCCCTTGTGTGAATTCTCTGATGTGCTCTGAGGGCTGAATTATGGGCAAAAGTTTTCTCACAGTCAGCACATACATAGGGTTTCTCACCTGTGTGAATTCTCTGATGTGCTCTTAGACCTGAACTGAAGGTAAAAGATCGCCCACATTCATTACAGTCATAGGGTTTCTCACCTGTATGAATTCTTTGATGTGCTTTGAGAACAGAAATATGAGCAAAAGACCTTCCACATTCTTTACATTCATAAGGTTTCTCCCTTGTGTGAATTCTCTGATGTGCTCTGAGGGCTGAATCTTGGGCAAAAGTTTTCTCACAGTCAGCACATACATAGGGTTTCTCACCTGTGTGAATTCTCTGATGTACTTTTAGGGCTGAATTACAGGTAAAAGATTTTCCACATTCAGTACATTCATAGGGTTTCTCACCTGTGTGAATTCTCTGATGTGTTTTTAGGGCTGAATTACAGGTAAAAGATTTTCCACATTCAGTACAATCATAGGGTTTCTCTCCTGTGTGGATTCTCTGATGTGCACTGAGGTGTGTCTTGTGAGAGAAAGTTTTCTCACATTCAATACATTCATAGGGTTTATCACCTGTGTGAATTCTCTGATGTGCTCTGAGATGTGATGATGTGAAGAAAGTTTTCCCACACTCAATACATTCATAAGGTTTCTCCTCAATGGGAATTCTCCAATGTTCTTTGAGACATGCCATCTTGAAGAATGTTTTCCCACATTCACTGCCTTCACAGAGATTCATCTTTGTTTCTGTTTTCTGATGTCCTACAAGGGGTGACCTGTAAGATTTCCCACAGTCATTGTTACCATAAGTTTTGTCCTTTGTGTGAATTCTAACATGTTCACTAAGGTTTGACTTCTGACAGAAAGGTTTCCCATATTCATTACATTCATAAAGTCTGAATCCCACATAAGCTCCAGAATGCTGAATAGAGTGTGAACTTGTACAAGAGGATTTCCCACATTCTTCATATTGAAGTTTCTCCCCTGAATGAGTCCTCTGATACTGAATGAGGTATGCTTTCTGTTCTTCTTTACTCAATGTTTTATCATTGTCATCAATGAATATTACTTGACACAGAGACTTCTTTTGTTTTTCCTGAATCTCTTGTATGTTGTCATCAATTTTATAATATCCTAAAATGAAAAAAATTAAAAATATATTATAAATCTTACACTTTTCATGGAGAGGGACTTGTACCCATGTTTTGTTATGTATTTTATTCTATTTTTTTCTGGTCATGTTTCCAAAGACAAGAATGCACACAAATACTCTTTCTTGTTCCTCATCCATAATGTTTAAAGAAATAGGTATTATTTTCACCCAAAATGGAATAGGCCCTTTCCTCCCAGATCTTCCTTCTTACAATTAAAAATCCTTGCAAGAAAAAAAACATGAACAAACACACAAAGACTCTACAAAATAGAAAAATGTGAACCTCAGGACTTAAGAAATGACACAGCAGAGGATTCTAAAGTTTTTCTTTCTGCTTCCCATATATCCTAAACAGAGTGCTGAAGAAACCTACAAACTGGAGCCAGCAACAAAAAGAACTCCAAAAAAACAGGCTGTTTCTTCTAGCCAAAAGTAATTTTACAGAACCAAAAACATGTTTGACATCATCCACATACTCACGCCAAACAAAAAAGGAATGCTTCTGTGGTTCCATGAAGGCTGACCAAGAAGCTAACCTTCCACTACAACGGAAACAGATGATCTGTGTACTCCTGTAATATTTCCCTCCATGAGCCAAATGGGGAGCTCATAGGAAAGATCATAAAGGATCCTGAGAAAGTTACAGTTTTGATATGCTGGAAGATGTAACAGGAGCTGCTGCCAAAATTCTGCCTATAAATATATTATTATCAGCCAAGTTTAGTAGCTTAGCCTATAATCCCAGCACTTTGGGAGGCCGAGGCAAGTGGATTGCCTGAGCCCGCGGGTTCGAGACTAGCCCAGGCAACTTGGTGAGACCTCATTCTACAATAAATAAAAAATTAGTTGGGCATGGTAGCACCTGTAGTTTCGGCTACTTGGAAAGCTAAGGTGGAAGGATTGCCAGAGCCTAGTAGGTCAACACTGGGGTGGCCTGGATGACTGACTGATGCTCCAACTCAAAAAAAAAAAAAAAGAAATATATTTTTATGTAATTTATGGAACAAATATATTATCTGCAAGGGCAAGAACAATAAATCTGCTGTTTTAGGGCACTAGCAGGCACTCATAGCAGCTAGATGAAGAAAAGCAGCACAGAAACATGAGAAGAGGCAGGAATACCTGGTAGGCCTAACTATAGGGAGAAGAGATAAAGTAGCACTTGTGATAACCACATCTTCAAACTCAAGGACACAGTGCTTTCAACAACAGTTAAACTCACATTTTATCAAATGCACATGGAACGTACAGCAAAATAGAATGCATTCTTCACTGTTAGACAAATCTTCACAAATACAGAAGAACAGAAATCATACAAAAGACATTCTTGAGCTACAGAGAAGCTATACTAGAAATTAATAAACATTTTTTTACTTGGAGATATACAAAATATTTATAAATGATATTCTTCTAATAAGATATTTTGAAGTGTATGAAAACAACACAAAAATACAGAAATTCCTGAATGTAACTAAAGCAGTGCTCAGACATAAATTTGTGGTTTAAAATTTTTATATTTGAAAAGAAAGATCTGCAGATACTTAAGTTCCCACTTTAAGAAACTAGACAAAGAGAGACAATTAAATCTAAAGAAAGTAATGGAAGAAAAACAGAAAGTATTAAATAATAAAACTGAAAATAGAAAACAGCATGGAAGCCGGGCTCGGTGGCTCAGCCTGTAATCCCGCACCTTTGGGAGGCTGAGGTGAGTGGATTGCCTGAGCCTGCGGGTTCGAGACCCGCCTGGGCAGCGAGACCTCATCTCTACAATAAATCAAAAAAAATCAGCGGGGCGTGGTGGTGCATGCCTGTAATTCCGGCTACTCGGAAGGCTGAGGCGGAAGGATCGCCGGAGCCCAGCAGGTCGAGGCAGCGGTGGCCGGGAGCGGCCACTGCACTCCAGTCTGGGCGACAGAGTGAGACTCCGTCTCAAAAAAAAAAAAAAAAAAGAAAACAGCATGGAAAATCAAACCAAAGCTTATTTTAAAAGATTTTTTTCAATGATAAGCAGAAAAGAAAATAAGTCACAAATTATCAACATCAGAAATGCAAGAGGGGAAATTATTGACACACCAGACATTCAACAGATAATAAAACAACACGGGTGACTATAACAAATTAAGGTGGCGTAAAGAACAAATATTTATTTTTCTCAGTTCTAGAGGCTGGAAGTCTCAGAATAGGGTGCCAACACAGTTGCATTCTTGTGAGTGACCTCTTTGGGTTATAGACTATTCTTGTAATAGCCTCACATGCTGGAAAGTAAGGTAGCTAGCTGTGGTATCTTCTTGTGAGATCTATCTTTTTTTTTAACCAAAAAAGCAAATAACTGTATTTGAACACTCTAGAAAGAGGTGGTAGGAGAATATGGACTGTAAGCAGAGGGCGTTTTTTGGATTCTTAGATCTTTATTCCTTTGTTTTAGAAAACTGATATCATATTATTTGGTTCAGTAATTCAAATCCTCAAATGTTTTCTTTTACCTGTGATCTCAGGCTAGACTTTAATCCACTTATTATCTGAATTCAAACCTGAATGATAACAGAACATGAAATCTAAATTATTTTACTTTTATTGACTGAAAACTTTACCATTCCTTTTTAACAATTTTTATAAGTTTTCTATTTAGAGACAGCTTATTTAGCCAGTCAATATGCTCTAATCATTTACATATAGTGATTGGGAGGTACGCTTCATCTAAATTATGTCAATCTTTATGTAATGCCATTTGTTAACATGGCTCACAACAAAAACTTTCAGTAAGTGTACATCACTTCTAATAATTAAGATAATTTTACTTTTTCTTCTAGGAATTATATTGAAAACTATAACTTTTTAAAATTTCTGGAAGCATTTATTAGTATAGACAAAGGCTAAGATGCATATGAAAAGATGTTTCACATCATTAGTGACAAAGAAACTGTTATGGACTGTGTCCCATCCCCAAATCCATATGTTGAAGAACTAATCTCCAGTAATACTGTATTTGGAGACAAGGCCTGTAGGAGGTAATCCAGGTTAAAAGGAGGGTATAAGGATGAAGCATTTATCCAGTAGCAAAGAAGTCCTTGCAAGAAAGGGAAAAAACACCAGAGTGCTCTCTCTCTCCCCCAGTGGGTATGCACAGGGGAAAGGTCAGGTGAGAATACAGCAAGAAAGGTGGCTTTCTGCAAGCCAGGAAAGAGAGGCCTCACCAGAAACCAACTTACTAGCATCCTGATCTTGGACTTTCAGCCTCCAGAACTGAAAGAATTTCTGTTGTTTAATCCACTCAGTCTGTGGTATTTTATTATTACAGGCCTAGCTGCCTAATAAAGAAAAAGAAATCAAAATCACAAGGAAATGCCACTTCACATTCACCAGGATGGCTGAAATCAAACAAATGTTGGTAAGAATATGGAAAAATCAGAATCCCTATGGGCTGTTGTTAGGAATGGAAAATAATGATGTCATTTAGGAAAACAGCCTGGCAGTTCCTTAATCAGATGAACGGAGGTACCACATGACCCAGAATTTCTTGCCTAGGCATAAAAACATATGTCCATGCAAAAACTTGTAAGTGAATGTTTATATCAGCATTATCCATAATAGCCAAAAGAGGTACTCCAAGTATCTACTCACTGATGAATGGAAACACAGGCAGTATATCCAAACAATGAAATAGTATCTGGCCATAAAAAGGATGAAACACTGATATATGATATAACATGAACCTTTTAACATTAAGTTAAGCAAAGAAGCCAATCACCAATGATCACATATTAAATGATTCCATTTATAAAAAAATGTCCAGAATGGGCAGATCTGTAGAGACACAAGTAGATTAATGTCTACTTAGAGCTGGAGGAGTCAGGGATATAAAAGAGTGACAACTAAAGGGTATAGATTTCTTTTTGAGGTGATGACGTTTGTACATAGAGTCATCTCAGGGAGGATTGGATCTACAACTACTATGAATACCAAACTCTATGGATGCCCAAGTTCTTGATATAAAATGGCACAGCATTTACATATAACCTATCCTCTGGTATATTTTAAATCATCTCCATATTACTTATACTAGCCTCATAAAACAGAGACAGTAGACAATTATATACTATATTGTTTGGGGAATGATGACAAAAAAGTCTGTTCATTTTCAGTAGAGATGCATTTTTAAAAAATAGTTTCAATCTATAATTGCTGGAATCCACGGATGCAGAACCCATGGATACAGAGAGCAGACTGTATCTATAAACACATTAAAAGTCATTGAACTATAGACTTTGAATAAATTGTATGAGATGTGAATTATACCTCAATAAAGCTGTTGCCCCCCCAAAAGAAAAAACAAATTAAGGTGCTCTTCCACTAAGATCTAACTTTCTCAAGGCTCCTTCTGTCAGCACTCACTCACCTGGGTACTTCCGGTTTAGGAATTTGACTTCTAGGGACCATGGTTCTTCTCCTTGCTCCAACATGTGGATAACCTTGGGTTTGGTAATGCAGCACCCTGTAATGAAATAATTGAGGGTATAAATGGACCAGATCCATGAGCACTTGGATGGAAAAAGATGCAGCTATAAAAGCATTAACTGGGAATATTCTTCTGATGTTTTCATAGGGAAGATAATGACAAAAACTGTTTTTCTTTCTGTAAAGGCTTCAATTATGAAGCCTTTCATCTCTATAAAGAATCTATGTGTCTTGACAATTTAAAAAAAAAAACAAACATTCTGCAGAAGGAGTCCCACGGCAGGTTCGCTCACCCACTGCGACAAGGTGGCCGTAATTTTCCAGCATCACGTCCCTGTATAGGCTCCGCTCCCCGGGGCCCATCTGCCGCCACTCCTCCCAGGTGAGCTCCATGGTCACGTCCTCGAATGACACGGATCCCTTCAGCAATATATTTTTTTCAAGGTCTTAGAATTAGGTGACACAGAAAATACCTGAGAACTTTTCCTGTTTACTCTTGAGGGTCAAAAACAGTTGGTTATACAGGCTTATATTGGACCAAATTTCATCTTAAAACTTGTCACTAAGCTAGTTTAAAAGGTTTCTAATTTACCATACCACATCTATATACATTTATGAATTCCAGATATTTTTAGACAGAAAAATTCAATGTAATTAAACCTTGTACAACTCTTCCTACACATTCCCAGGATGATCATATTCTCTAGGAAGTTCATATCCTCCTTGAACATCATCCCTGTAAATACCGGGAGCCAAGGAAGAAAGACATGTGAGCACTAGAGAGATACCTGACCAAACTTGTGTATAAGTAAATATATGAAAATACAGAAATCTAGGGCTCATGATGAATAAGGAACAGCTTACAAAGAAGTTGGAACCAATGAGACCATAGTAAGAAAACACTATGTACACTGAAATAACAGCAATCAACATAAGAATAGGATATAATCACAGAGCAGAAGCAGCAACCATCTGATGATTATTGCTTGAGGTAGCAACCTAGTCTAGCTGTGTGAGAAGCCCCTCTCTCTGTCTTTTTGTTTTATTTTGTTTCTAATTGACACAAAGACAAATCATTCAAATAAGATCTCAGTTATACATGGAATCTAAGACAGTAAAATGCATAGAAGTAAAGAAAGAATAGAATGGTGGTTACCCAAGTCTGGGGGAGAGGGGGAACGGAATAGGAAATGTTGGTCAAAAGATACAAACATTCCATCAGACAAGAAGAACAAGTTTTCAAGATACTGCACAGCATGGTGACTCTAGTTAATAATAATATAATGTATGTTTCAAAATAATCAGCTTTTTGATGGGGCCAAAAACTGACAACTGAGAAACAAAAGGAAAAACGTGTGAGATGTTTGAGTGAGAGATCTGTTCAGGTTGCTACAAAGGGGTGTGTGAGACATAAAGCTGGAACTGCCCTTTAAACCAATATACACGATTTCAGAGCACAGAAGGCAAGTCTAGGATGAAGACAAACACTTAGGAGTCATTAGCACTCTAGCTGGTAACTGAAGTTATTAGAGACAATCAGACAGCTCCTTGAGCACATTGGGATTGAGGAAAAAGTACCAAAACAAAAACACTTGAGGACCACACATATTAAAGAGGCTGGCAGAAGATGTACAGGAAAGAAGTCAGAGAAGAAGGTTTCTGAAAAAACATTAACAGAATCCAGAGGATAAAGTCTTAGAAATTTAAAAAAGGGAAAGTTTCTATATCAAAAGACCTCAAATTCAAGCTAAGTGATGTCAGCAAAAATACTGAAGTTGAGAAAATTCTCTCTTCCATAAAAGTAATGAGAAACTGGCAACAATTACAGAATCAACTTTTTCTGCAAGCTAATCAAAGGCTTCAAGCAATCTATATAAGAATATTTATAACAAATAATGTATACATTATGCCTGTAATCCCAGAGGACTGCCTGACCCCAGGGGTTCGAGAACAGCCCGAGCAACTTGGCAAAACCTCGTCTCACAATAAACCAGAAGATTAGCTAGGTGTGGTGGCACACACTGTAGTTTCAGCTACTAGGAAGGCTAAGATGGAAGGATATTCTGAGCCCAGCAGATTGAGGCTGCAGTAGCCATATCACACCAGCATGGATGACACAGTGAGATTTTAATTGAAAAAAATATTTGAAAATGTTTTTTAAAAAGGCTGCAACAGTAGGAGAACCATAGTTCTGCATCATTTTAACTTGTTCTATTTTCATCCATCTCTCTCCAGTTCTACGTTAGCTTTCAGAACAATCATCTGAGATAAGAGGAAAAACCAGCAGCCTGGCAATCACTGGAGGAAGCAAAAGTGGGTTGGAACTATCAAAGGCCTGTTCCCAGAAAACTGTCATCATTTGAGTTAATATGATGGTTCCTTTGAAGACCTCACTTGCAAGGCTGACTACTGAACTAACTCAAGAGTTTTCACCCAGGATGAAAAACCTGTGCTCCAAGGCATTAGTCAAAAACATTCAAAGGCAATTTTAACTTACCTGCTACCTGGGGTGGTGGATAAAGAGTTGGGATAAGTAATCACCTAATAAAAAGCTTTATTTAAAGGACAAGGTAGAGGATAAAATGTCCATTAAGGTTTTGAAAAACTCTGATATATTCCTGAGAATTGAGAAGCTCACCTATATGCACTGAGCTGAGAATATGCCCAGGACTGTGATATGCTCAGGAAGAACATGAGAAGGCTCTAAGCTGTCACTTCTGAGTGACCTTAAGGTTTGGAGAAAGCAGGAAGTGAAGACTAATAAAGAGTTGTAAATGACCTGGATGACTGCTGGAGAAATGCCACAGCATTCACAAGGCCCCCTGGAAAAGACTGAGACACTTGCTTGGTTTCAGGCACTTAAGGAAATTTCTGCAGTCTTCAGCTGCCACACACAACAAACACAGGCACTACTGAATTAGTTTTAAAAAGTAACTGGAAAGGCCAGGCATAGTGGCTCATGCCTATAATCCCAGCACTTTGGGAGGCGGAGGTAAGAGGATTGTCTGAGCCCAGGGTTTCAAGACCAGTCTGGACAATATAGCAAGACCTTGTTTCTACAATAAATAAAAAAAATAAGCCGGGCATGGAGGCATGTACCGGTGGTGCCAGCTACTTGGAAGGCTGCAGCGGAAGGATCGCCTGAGCCCAGCAGATGGAGACTGCGGTGGCAGTGAACATGCCACCTCACTCCAGCCTGGCTAACAGAATGAGACTCCAACTCAAAAAAAAGTTCACTGGACAACTTTCAACAAAAACCCCTGGGAGGAGAGAAATTCTTCTACAGTTGCCATATTTTATTAAAATGTCCTGTTTTCAACAACAAAAATTACAAAACAAGGCCGGGCACAGTGGCTCAGCCTGTAATCCTAGCACTTTGGGAGACTGAAGTGAGAGAATTGTCTGAGTCTAGGGATTCTTGACCAGCAAGGCAACTTGGCGAGACCTTGTCTCTACAATAAATCACAAAAACTAGGCTGGTGTGCTGGCGTGCATCTGTAGTTAGAGCTTCTTGGAAGGCTGAAGCAGAAGGACTGCTTGAGCCCAGCAGGTCGAGGCTGCAGTGGCCATGAGCATGACACTGCACTCCAGTCTGGGTGGCAAAGAGTGAGACTCCAACATAAAAAAAAAAAAAAAAAAATTGCAAAACAAGAAAAAAAAATGTAAGACCCATATGCGGGAAAAGAGTAATCAACAGAAATTGCTCCTGAAGAAGCAGATATGGACTTAACTAGACAATGACTTTAAATCAGTTATTTTAAATATGGTTAAAGACCTAAAGGAAATCATATCTAAGAACTGAAGTGCAGTATGTCACCAAATAAAGACATAAAGAGGCAGAAATTATAAAAAAGGACCCAACAAAAACACTAAAATTAAAGAGTACAATAACTAAAATGAACAATTCACCAAAAAAGTCCATTCAATAGCGGAGCTGGAAAAAAGAGTGAAGCAACTAAGATAACACGTCCATTAAGACTGTGCAGTGAGAAACAGAAAGAAAAAAGTAATAACAAAAAAATGAACCATAGGACAACATCAAGATTACCAACATATGCATAATGAGAGTACAGGACAGAGAAGGGAGACACAAAAGGTCTAACACAATTTTTGAAGGAACAGTGGATAAGAGGTTCCAAAATCTGAAGGACATGATTAATCTACACACTCCAAAAGCTCAACTACAAGTAAGATATTCTTGGAGAAAGAAATCCACACCTGGATACAATATAATCAAAGTTTTAAAACAGTCAAAGACAGAGATAATCTTGAAAGCAGAAAGGGAGAAGCAACCTATCATATTCAAAGTTGATTTCAAATGAGAAACCATGAAGAACAGAAGGCAATGGGATGACATATTCAAAGTCAGCAGGACAAGAGGAGATGATGAGTCCATGGAGATGGCATCAGGGGAAGGACAGGCCAGTGGAAAGTATCACTCACAGAGAAACATTCCAGGACAGAGTGAGAAGCAGAGGCAAGTGGTGAAGAAAAGTCAAGTGAGGAAAGGATAAGACAATGCCCACCAGATTTGATTGCAATCCAGTAGGGTCAATGGAAGTCAAACACAAGTGGAAAGAAAAACCAAGGCATCACACAAACATGTGAAGTTGAACGCAAAGTGTGGAGACATCTGAAAAAGAACAGAATTTTAAATCATCTGCTAAACAACCTGAATATTATGAATACTCAGAATATTTATGGAGCGTGATTTTTAAAGACATTCAGTTGATTCATTGTAAAAATGTCTCATTTAACCCCGTGTTTGAATTCTTGAGAAGTGAGTAACGAGTGAGTTAGTGCTCAACATGACATTTTTTGCTTCTATAGAGGAAAGAGTAAAGAAAACATTCTATGCTATATAATGAGTTACCAGTAAATCACCTCCTTGTAGAACAACCATTACATCAGGTTGTCTTCATCTTTATACTTCATGAGAAATCAGTTTGCTTTATCTTTCTCATCAATGTAAACTGTTACATAATGTCTGATCCTCTGTCAAAGTAATTAAAACCACAGAAATAAAAGTGGCGCTCAATTTGGTAAATGTGCACCAGCAGAGGACCTGCATCGATCTACCCACATGCCACCTTTGCTCTCTAGTCTTCTGTATTTCTGTATCTTCAATGAATGTGTCTGACCCATCTATCTCTACTTTTTCATATTAAAATAATGATACATAAACCCATACAAAATCCTTAAAAATCCCTTATAAAAATTTGTAAAACAAACTGATTATTAAGAACCAATCTCACCTGAGCCACGTTCATTTTCTGCTGCTCCTGGAAGAGAGTAGAGGCCTGTGAAGGTTCACCTGGAGAGGAGGAAAGAACAAGGGGGTCATGAGACTTGGCCTGCCTTATAGTTCCTTTAGAGGAGTTCTCAATTATGACAATTACAATGGTTTTACTGGTATGTAATCCCAACATTATTGAGACGTGTCTGCATTCACCTGCCTAAAATTCTTATCACACCCAACTGGAGAAAAGTTTTCCCAATGGGGAATGTCACTTTGACTCTTGAAAAGGGACAGAAGGACCACACAAAGGTAGCAACACTTGAATGCATTCATCTCTGATATGAAGTCCACTTAACCTTGCATTTTTCACTGGGTGTGGTAAAAACTGTATTTTGTAAATTTAGTAACAATTTATGTTCCTTGTGACTACCTGACAAAATTGTAAAAATAATACAATAGAAAATTAACTTAACATGTTCAGGTACACAGAGGTGAAACCCTCTATCCTCATTCAACTTAATATCCCCCCAAAAAGCAACTCAGGGGGGATTAGTAAGCAAATTCTTACTGTCTTTACACCCTGAGTTAGAGCTTCCACAGAAAGTTCTAAAATAAAGTTGAAATGTTGTATAAAAGGAATATGTTTTTCAACATTTTGCTCAATAATGGTTGTTGATTCTTAAAAAAGACCTTTTGATAAGATGCTTATGACATTCACCTGTGTGTGAACAGCACCGTGCTTAGTTCCTGGGTCTGCCCAGACCTTTTGATAAGATGCTTATGACATTCACCTGTGTGTGAACAGCACCTTGCTTAGTTCCTGGGTCTGCCCTGGGTGACTTTACACAAGTCATTAATTTCAGGCCCCAAAAGAGGAGGAACCCAAAAAGCCCCAGAATTTATCTAAAAAATTGTGTACTTATTCTTACATGTTCAAACTTTAGTCACCCTCAAAGCACTCTTCGTGTGATGCAAGAAACCTATCGAGACACTTTTTCCACTGCTCAAAACAGTTTCTAGACTCATCATTTTGGTGCCTTTTAGTGCTTCTGCTGTTTTTTGTTTCACCTCTTCCACACCCAAAAGATGTTTCCCTTTGAAGACTTGTTCCCAGAGAAACAGAAAAAAGTTGCTCTGGGTGAGATCAGGTGAATAGAGAGGTTGGGGTATGGAGGTCAGGACATTTTTGGTCGAAAACTGATGAATACTCAGGACGGTGTGGGCAAGTGCACTCATAAGACACCATAATGAAATGGACAAATGTGTTGAGATAAAAAAAAAAATTATAATAACTGACGCCAAACACAGCCTCTCACAACAATGATAGCTGGTACACTGATGTTGGTTGGTTCCTAGAACACTTACCTAGTGGGAAAAGCCAGTAGTACTAAAAGGGGTCTGCCCTCCAAAAGATAACTGATGTTTTTTGGGGGGTTCTCCCTCATATTTTGGGGTTTCCAGCATAGAAAACTCCCTCCCTCTGGTATCATTTTGTTATTATCTATGTTCAAGAAAGAAGGAGTGTCAGCATAACTCTAAATGCCACA
>NW_007245540.1:6771-9142 GCF_000164805.1 Carlito syrichta | reverse complement strand
CAGAGGTGAAACCCTCTATCCTCATTCAACTTAATATCCCCCCAAAAAGCAACTCAGGGGAGATTAGTAAGCAAATTCTTGCTGTCTTTATACCCGGAGTTAGAGCTTCCACAGAAAACTCTAAAATAAAGATGAAATGTTGTATAAAAGGAATATGTTTTTCAACATTTTGCTCAATAATGGTTGTTGATTCTTAAAAAAGACCTTTTGATAAGATGCTTATGACACTCACCTGTGTGTGAACAGCATCGTGCTTAGTTCCTGGGTCTGCCCTGGGTGACTATACACAAGTCATTAATTTCAGGCCCCATAAAAGGAGGAACCCAAAAAGCCCCAGATTTATTTATCTAAAAAATTGTGTACTTATTCTTACATGTTCAAACTTCAGTCACCCTCAAAGCACTCTTCGCTTGATGCAAGAAACCTATTGAGACACTTTTTCCACTGCTCAAAACATTTTCTAGACTCATCAATTTTTGTGCCTTTTAGTGCTTCTGCTGTTTTTTGTTTCACCTCTTCCACACCCACAAGATGTTTCCCTTTGAAGACTTGTTCCCAGAGAAACAGAAAAATGTCGCTCTGGCTGAGATCAGGTGAATAGGAAGGGTGGGGTATGGAAGTCAGGACATTTTTGGTCAAAAACTGATGAATACTCAGGGCAGTGTGGGCAAGTGCACTCATAAGACACCATAATGAAATGGGCAAATGTGTTGAGTCTCGGAAAAAAAAAAATTGTAATAACTGAAGCCTAACACAGCCTCTCACAACAATGCTAGCTGGAACACTGATGCTGGTTGGTTCCTAGAACACTTACCTAGTGGGAAAAGCCAGTAGTACTAAAAGGGGTCTGCCCTCCAAAAGATAACTGATGTTTTTTGGGGGGTTCCCCCTCATATTTTGGGGTTTCCAGCATAGAAAACTCTCTCCCTCTGGTATCATTTTGTTATTATCTATGTTCAAGAAAGAAGGAGTGTCAGCATAACTCTAAAAGCCACATGTAGTAATGAACGTGGTGTGACAGCTACTCAAAGTGCTGAAAAAGTAACAGGAAAATGAAGGAAATGGGGTGTTGTTTAGGATTTTGTCAGCTGACTACATCTTCTCTGGATACCATGGCCTCACCAGCCCTCTTGTAAAGTACCTTTTTCTCCTCAGCTTGACACTCAACCCTCTCAACCCCAGGTCACCACCTTCTGCAAGTTAGTGCACATTATCCCTGGTGACACAGTCCATAACAGCTCCTGAATGTGGTAACATTGTAAGTGTGACTCATGCTACACAGCGAACCAAGAACTGCCTCAGGTGAAGCAAATCAGAACCTGCTCCTTTCTAAAACTTCTGCCTCTGTCCTGAAGCTCTGGAACAGGTCTCTGTCAAACAGGCCGTTCTCAGTGGAAGTACCTGGCATGGACTCCCTCTTTCCAGCCTCTTGTCACAGTTGCTTTCTTTCAGAAGGGCTGGAACTTGGGCCTGAAAAACAAATTCACTTTACCTGAAAATTTCATCTTACACCTAGCACCCTAAGCCTGACTCTTTTGGTATTCACCAGAAACGTGCTATCCAATACTGTAGACATTAGCTGTATGCAACCAATGAACACCTTAAATGCGGCCAGAGTCACGAGTTAAGGTAACATTTTAAATGTAATGAGTCAAGGAAAACACATCAGCCAAATTAGCTCTGCTTGCCTCTTTTGACTGTAGCTACTGAAAAATTCTAAATGAGGCTTGTGTTTCTCATCAACTTTCTATAAGACATCACTGCTGCTGACTAGGAATCTGTGCCCTTGAGGGGAGAGGCAGTCTCAACCATACTAGAGGGTTCCAGAGCCTCAGTCCAAACCATGGAACTGGAGACTGCACAAATCTCAGGATAGAGTTACCGCTTGGTGCGACTCTGTCCACGTTCACTTCACAGTCACGTAGGGAGATCTGAGCACTGACCCCTCTGAATAAGTGCCCCCAAGGTTTCAGGCAGGTAATGGCAGCTCCAGGTTTCAGGGAGGTCCGCTGTCAGGAAGAACAAGAGACAGGGAGTCAAGCTCACCTGGATGCGCCTTCTACCCTCTCACCTCCTAGCTTGTGTCCACCCACGTGAAATTCCCTGCACTTAAAAATAAAAATAAAATGGCACGTGTATAACGACCAGCAGGGTCGCTCCGAGGGTTCAATGAACCGTGAAGGACGTGGACAGACAGGTGTCTCCTGACAACAGCTGCTTCCAAGCCACACAGCGATGGTTGCAAGCACCAGATGACTCATTTGACCAAGGACGACCCATTCACTTCTCAGAGCCACCACAGGAGCGACGGCCGCCCCCTTGGGTCCATCGCCCACGCCCTGCACGCCCCGGCCCGCTTCCCCCCTCCCCG
>NW_007245540.1:0-6527 GCF_000164805.1 Carlito syrichta | reverse complement strand
GGGAGCCCCGACGCTGGCGGCCTCACCCCAGGTGCGCGGCCTCTGCTCCCGAGCAGACCTAAGAAACCGGATGCTTGCCTTTCAGGCCAAGAAGGCAGACGCTGGAGATCGGGGCTGGACCTGCGCCTGCGCAGAGGGCGCACCGTGGAACCCTTCCCAGAGTGCTGCGCGGTAGGCCCCCCGACGTCGGGAACTACCATTCCCCTAATCCCTTGCGTCCTGGGCGTTCGTGATTTCCATCTTCGTCCGTGGGTCGAGTCCTGGCTGCCCAGGTGTTGCCCAGATCCTCAGAGGTGTGGGCATCACGGCCCCCCGCAGTTTGTGGTTGGAGCAAAAAGCTGCAACAGACACCAACAGCCACAGAAACATGAATAGGGACTGGACGTTAGAAATGTTAAGGAAAATCATTATTTTCTTAGTGTGATGTTGGGAGATGTAGGAAATTGCTCTTATACGCAAAAGATACACACTGAAGCCTTTACACTTACATATTTGTAGTTTAAAGTGATATTTGTAAAATAAGAAAAACTATTAGAGAAAGTAAGTATGGTTAAAAAAAGTGAAGAATTGTTAAATATGTGTGATATGTGCAAATGATACTCATTTTACCATTTTCTACTATTCTGATATTTTTTATTTACAATAAAAGATGTGTAGGGCAATGTGGAAGAGGAGCAGTGAGGAGATTCTACTATGCCTCCCATAGAATGCCTTTTAACCTCAAAGCTGCCAAGATAAATATATGTTCGTACAAATATCTCTTATTACTATGGCTGCGAAATAGAACAAATACAAGAAAATATAAAAGAGTAATATCTGTGACCAGCAGGGATTATCTGAACTGGAAAGGAAGGAAGCTAGATGTTCAAAATTACATGAGTAATGCATGAAAACACATACAAGCCCCAAATAAGAAAGTGCTTAGTATATCAACCTTGCATTTCTATTCTTTCTTTTCTTTCTTTTTTTTTTTTCAGATGGAGTTGTCTCACCCTCTTGTTGAGAATGGAGAGCAGTGGCATGCCCACTGCTACTGCAACCTCAACCTGCTGGGCTCAGGTGATCCTCCCCCCTCAGCCTTCCAAGTAGCAGGAATTACAGGCATACACCACCATGCCTGGCTAATTTTTTTTTTTCAATGTAGAGATTAGGTATTGCCAAGTTACCCAGGCTGGTCTCCAACCCATAGGCACAGGCAATCCTTTCACCTCAGCCTCCCAAAGTGCTGAGATTATAGGTGTGAGCCACTGCACCCAGCCTAACCTTGCATTTCTGTGGAGAAAACTTTCTTGAAATTTGTGTGCACACATCTGACTTTTTTACAAATTGGGACACCTGAGTACAATAACATTGATTTTTTTTAATTGATAGGCATTTTAGAATTGTTTTAGGTATACAGAAAAGCTGAACAGAGTTACTATAAACCCTGTCTCATTAAGCCACATACAATTTTTCCTTTTATTATCAACTTGCATTAGTATAGTACATTTTGTACAATTAATTAATTAAGTCTGCAGTTTGCATTATCTTTCACTCTTTCTGTTGTACGGCTCTATGGGTTTTTCCAAATGCATAATGTCACTTGATGTGACTTCCACCAATACAATAATGTAATATCCATCATTCTAGTATCATACAAAATAATTCCGCTGCCATAAAAATGCCCTAGGCTCTATCTATTCACCTCCCTTCCTGAAATCCTGCCAACAACTCATCTTTTTACTCTCTCCATATTTTTGCCTTTTCCAAAATGTTGTATAGTTGGAATCACACAATATGTAACTTTTCAAACTGGCTTCCTTAATTTAGCACTATGTATTTAATCTTTCTCCATGTCTTTTCATGGCTTGATTGCTTATTTCCTTCTATCTAAATATTATTCTATGTATATAACAAGTTTATCCACTATTGAAGTACATCCTGGTTATTTCCAAGTGTCTGCAATTATGAATTACACTGCTATAACATTTGTGTGCAGATAAGTTTTCATACCAGTTGGGTAAATATCAAGGAGCACAATTGCTGGATAGTATAGTGATAACCACATTCAGCTTTATAACAATGTGCCAAACTATCTTCCAAAGTGACTGTATCATTTTGCATTCTCACCAGCAATGAACAAGAGTCTGTCCTACCAGCATTTGATACTGTCAGTGATTTGGGTTTTGGTTCTTTTAGTAGGTTTGTAGTGGCAACTCATTGTAAATCTCATAATTTTCAATTCTTGTTTGATACAGGATGGCAGACTTCTTATATACTTTATTTGCCATAAATATGTCTTCTTTGGCAAATTATCTCTCTAAATCACTCATTTTTATTGTGTTTCTATTTTCTTATTGTTGAATTTTAATTGTTCTTTGTATGTTTTGGCTAAGCTAGTTTTTTTTGGTTTTTTTTGAGTTGGAGTCTCACTCTGTCACCCAGACTGGAGTGCAGTGGCCGCTCCCTACCACCGCAGCCTCGACCTGCTGGGCTCCGGCGATCCTTCCACCTCAGCCTTCCAAGTAGCTGGAATTACAGGCATGCGCTACCACGCCCGGCTGATTTTTTGATTTATTGTAGAGATGAGGTCTCGCTGCCCAGGCGGGTCTCGAACCCGCGGGCTCAGGCAATCCACTCACCTCAGCCTCCCAAAGGCGCGGGATTACAGGCTGAGCCACCGAGCCCAGCTGGCTAAACTGTTTTTTATCAGATATATCTTTTGCAAGTATTTTCTCTGAATCTTTTGTTTTTCTTTTCATTCTTTTGATAGTCTTTCATGAAGCAGAAATTTTAAATTTTACCGGTCAAATTGTTCAATTTGTTCCTTCATAGATAATGTTTTTGGTGTTACCTAAATACTCATTGCCAAACCCAAGGACAACTAGAGTTTCTCCTGTGTATTGTCTAGAAGTTTATAACTTTGTGTTTTATATTTAGACCTGTGATCCATTTTAAGTTAATTTTTGTGAGAGATATACGATCTGCAGCTACACGTCTTCATTTTTTTTTTTTTTTATTGTGGATGTCCAGTGGTTCCAGCATCATTAGTTGAAAGGCTATCATTGCTCTATTTTATTGTCTTTGTTCCTTTGTCAAAGATCGGATGCTTGTGTGGGCCTATTTCTGGGCTTTCCATTTTGTTCCACTGATCAACTTGTCAATTATTTCACTGGTACCACAATATCTTGATCACTGTAGCTTTATAGTAATACTTGAAGCCAGGTAGTGTCAGTCCTCTGAGTTTGTTCTTCTCAGTATTAAAATGGCTATTCTTGATCTTTGTATTTCCATGTAAACCTTACAATCAGTTTGTTGGTGTAGACAGTATAACATGCTGAGATTTTAATTGCGATCATGTTGAATTCGTTGATCAATTTGGAACAGACTAACATCTAAGCATGTTGAATGTTCTTATCCTTTAACATGGGATATCTCTTCATTTGTTTAGTTGTTTCTTTCTTCAGAGTTCTATAGTTTATCTTCTATAGATTTTGTATTATTTTGTTAGATTTATACCTAAGTATTTCATTATTTTGGTGTTGATGTAAATGGTAGGTTTTTAATTTCACATTCCAATTGTTCATTGTCGGCTTATAGGAATGCAAGTGGCTTTTTAATGACAATCTTAGATGCTTCAACCTTGAAAATATCACTTATTAGTTCCAGGAGGTTGTGTTGTTCTTGTCAATTCTTGGGGTTTTTCCACATAGACAATCATGTCATATGCCAAAAAAGATAATTTTATTTCTTCATTCCCAATTTACTTGCTGTTTATTTTCTTTTTATATTTCATTCCATTAGCTTGGACTTTTAGTATGATGTTGAATAGGCATGTGGGGAGAGGTATAGCCTTCCCTTGTGCTTTCTATCAGGGGAAAGGCATTTAATTTTTCAGCATTAAGTATGATGTTAACTGTTGGTTTTCTGTAGATGTTATTTATCAAGTTGAGGAGGTTCCCTCTATTCCTTATTTGGGGAGACTTGTAAGAAGATGTTAGATTTTGTCAAATGAATTTTCTGCATCTATTGATATGAGCATATGATTTCCTTTTTTAGGGTTGATGAAATGGATTACATTAATTTGTTTTCAATGTTGAAACAGTCTGATATACCTGGGCTAAATCCTACTTGGTAATATATATAATTCATTTTATATATTGTTGAATTTTATTTGCTAATATTCTGTTGAGGAATTTTAAAATTCATATTAATGACAAATATTGGCCTATAGTTTTCCTATCTTTAATATCTATGTCTGGTTTTAGTCTTCACTCACTGCTGGCTTATAATATGAGCTAGAAAGTATTCAATATTTCCACCTTATGTTACTGAAAATATTGTAGAGAATTTCTATCTTAAATGTTTGGTAGACTTCACCAGTGAATGGGCTTTGAGCTTTTGTTAATTACTATTGTTGTTAATTACTATCTATTAGATACAGGCTTACTCAGATAATCTATTTCTTCCTTCTGAGAGTTTTGGTAGTTTGTGTCTTCTAAGAAATTGGTCCATTTCATCTATGTTATCAAATTTGTAGGCATAGAATTGTTCACTGGATGCAGAATTTTAGCTTAGTGGATTTTTTTCATTCAACAGTAAACATTTCATTCCACTGTCTTTTTCTTGCATAGTTTCTGAAGATAAGTTTTACGTAATTCTTACTCTTTCTCTATATGTAAGGTACCCATAACTGACCTTCTTTCAAGATTTTCTCTTTGTTTTTATTTCTCTGCAGTTTGGATACTATATGCCTAGATATATAGTCTCTGGTATTTATCCTAAGTGTTCTTTTAGTTTCCTGATTTGTAGTTTGGTGCCTGTTATTAATTTTGAAAAAATTTCAGCTATTATTACTTCAAATATTTCTCTTGTTCCTGCTTCCTTCTCTTTTTGGTATTCCCATTATGTGTATGTTACACCTTTATAAGTTATCTCACAATCTTTAGATATTGTGTTCCATCTTTAAAAAAAAAATCTTTTATCTCTTTGCATTTAACTTTTGGGAGTCTTTCTTAGCTATGCCTAATCTATTGATGAGCCCATCAAAGCATTATTCATTTTTATTAGGGTGTTTTATTTCTATTTCCTTTTGATTATTTTTTAGCATTGTCATTGCTCTGCTTATTATTCATCTGTTCTTGCATATTGTTTACTTTTTACCTTACAGTCCTTATCCTATTAATCATAAGCATTTTAAACTTCAAGTCTGGTAATTCTAAAATCTTTGCCAATTCTGTCAGAGAGGGCTTAACTGAAGCGGTAACACTTAAATTGAGAGTTGAAGGATGTGAAGAATGGAGGAATGGGCCCCCATGCAGGAAAACCAAGAGTCTGATACCTGAAAGACTTTATCCCATTTGAGGAATTCAAGTATAGACACTTGAAGCGTTTAATAATGTTTCTTTGACTTTGCTTTGAGAAGCCCGGAACTTTCTCTTTTGTCTGAGCTAAACTGTCAAGCTAACTTCACTAATGAAGATGCAAAGCAATGTGCATACTTGCCATTTTAAAATCACTATTTCTCACTCAAACCAAAAAGTTAGTTCAATTTATGAGAATTTTCATTTCTCCTATGTCAACTAGACCAAGACAAGGGTAATCAGAGACATGGAGAGTGCAATTGAGAGACAGTAGGAATGAATATCCCATTACACACTCACAAGAACGGCTTATATTTACAAGACTGTCTGGTTAGAATAGCCCTTTGCTTATTATTCTGAGGCTACTTTGGGTTCTTTTCTCAGTTTCCAAATAAGTTACACAAACATTTAAAATAAGAGATCCTTAAATATTCTGAAGTTTAAGTATTGTCACCTGATGTGCATTAAAACTACACATGACTGATTCTCATTACAAATCATGACATTATTATTAAAAATTATACAGTACAAACTGTTTCAGGGTAGCAGTAGAGTTAAAGTGAAAAGGGTCTTCTTTGTAGAAGAAATTGAGATAAGAATTTCACGAAGATTAAAAGAGTATCACCATTGTGCAACCTAAAATAATGGTCGTAGGGTAGGCAGCAATCATCAGTAACTGCTAAATCCATTAATGATAGGTTAATAGGAAATATTTTAGGTAAAATATAGATAGCTTAAAATGTATCATTTTAAACAGATTTACATTATAGTTCGATGGAATTAAGTATATTCACATATTATGCAATGATTACCACCATTCAACTCCAAAACTTCATTTTCTCTAACTGAAAATCTGTACCCATTAAACAATAACATGCTATTCCTTCCTCCCTCACACCCTGACAACCGCCATTCTAATTTCTGTATCTACAAGTGTGATTACTTCAGATACCACATATAAGTAAAATCATCCCTTTTTCTGAGTTTGGTGTCTGGCTTATTTTATTCACTTATCATGTTTTCAAAGTTCATTCATGTTATAGCAAGAATCAGAACTGCATTCATTTTTAAGGCTGAATACACACCATTCTATGTATATACTATATTTTGTGTATCGATTCATAAGTTTAATGATCACTTGGGTTGCTTCTACCTTTCAACTGTTGTGAATACTGCTGCTGTGAA
>NW_007245539.1:0-817 GCF_000164805.1 Carlito syrichta | reverse complement strand
GACTAGCCCGCTGGCTATCTAGGTAGCTTGTTATTTAAGTCAGCTGGCTAGACAGCTGGCTAGCTAGATAAGTCACCTAGAAATTCAGCTAGATAGCCAACTGGCTAGTTATGTTGCAAGCTAGTTAAACTGACTAGAAAGCAGGCCATCTATTTAAATCAGCTAGCTAAGTCAGCTGGTTAGTCAACTGGCCTGCTAGGTGGCTGGCAAGTTAAACCAGCTGGTTAGCAGGCTGCTCAGGTAGGTGGCCAGCTAGTTCAGCTGACTGGCTATAAGGTTTACCAGCAGGGTGGCTGCCTATTTAAGCAGGGTGTCTATCCCACTGTACAGCCAGTTGGCTGGCTATTTAAGCCAGCTGGCCAGCCCACTAGCTAGCTAGCCAGCTGCCTAGGCAACTAGCCAGCCAGGGAGCTAGCTAGTTAAGCCAGCTGTTTAGCCGTCTAGCCAACAAAGTAGCTAGCTAGTTGTTAGCTGGCTAGCCAGCTAGCCAGTCAACTATCTAGTCAGCTAGTTAAAACAGGTAGCTAGCCTGCTACTAGTTAAGTCAGTTAGTAAGTCAGCTAAATATTCAGCTAGCTTAAGTCAGCTAGCTACTCAGGTTCCTAGTCAGCTTGCTAGTTAAGTCTGCTAGCACTTCAGATAGCTATTCAGCTTGATAGTTAAGTTAGCTATCCAGCTAACTACCTTGTTACCTAGCTAGTTTAGTCAGCTAGCTAGACAGCTAGATAACATGTTTGCTAGCTAGTTATGTCAACTAGATAGCCAGGTAGCTAGTCAGGTAACTAGTTAGTCAGCTAGCTAACCATTTAGTTACTTA
>NW_007245538.1:0-746 GCF_000164805.1 Carlito syrichta | reverse complement strand
CATTCCCAATTTTCCTGGCTCTAAAGTCAGTCGTCCTGGGAACACATCATGCGCAGTTGAGGATCTGTGTACGATTCTGATGTTTTTGGTGACAGGGACTGGCTCTGTGAACCCGACTGGGGCCTGGAGACATGACCATCATTCACCACCAGCCTCGAAATCACGAACTCCGGTGATTCTCCCAATTCAGCCTCCAGAATGGTTGGCACGACTGGCACTTTGACCCCCGATCCCCTATTTGGATGGGTGCAGAGATGGGGTCTCCCTGCATGGCCTGTGCAGATCTTGGTCTCCTGGGCTCCAGCCATCCTCCCACCTTGGTCTCCCAGAGTGCTGGGATTCCAGGTGTGGGCCGCCACATCAGGCCTTCTGGTTCATTTTTGAGAAAGGATTGATGCCAGGCTCAGGAACTCAGCCTTGTCATCCCAGTGCTTTGGGAGACCGAGGTCAGTGGCCAGTCCGAGGCTGCAGGCCATGACCCACCCAGGCACCTCAGCAAGACCTTGTCTCTAACCTCCATCCCAAAGGAGCAGGGCATGATGGTGCAGGCCTGTCATTCCGGTTCCTCAGAAGGCTGGGGAATGTCTCACCAGAGACCAGTGCACTGAGGCTGCGGTGTCTGGGAACGAACCACCAACCTCCAGCCTGGGTGATGGTGTGAGAATCTGACTAAAAGAAAAAAAGAAGAGCATCCACTTGTGTATGGCATTGGGATCATCCTGTACAGACAGAGATCAATAGGGAAG
>NW_007245537.1:0-1011 GCF_000164805.1 Carlito syrichta | reverse complement strand
TAAGTCCTGTGGGTTTCGGGTTTGTACAGGAATTGGATGCCAGTCCGATTTCATGAGAGTATTTCCTTCCTTTTCTAAGGTTCTATGGTTGAGGTTTTACATTTAGGTCTCTGATCCATTTGGAGTTAACCTTTGTGCATGGGGATAGATAGGGGTCCTGTTTCAATCTTCTGCATGTGGTCAGCCAATTTTCCCAGCACCATTTACTGAATAGGTTCTCCTCTCCCCATTGGTAGGTGGTGGGGGCTTTGTCGAAGATGAGTTGGTTGAGAAATTGAGGTTTTGCTTCTGGAATCTCAATTCTGTTCCATTGATCTATATGCCTGTTCCTGTACCAATACCAAGCTGTTTTGATGATTGTAGCTTTATAGTAAAGTTTGAAATCTGGTATTGTGATACCACCTGCTTTGTTTTTTTTTGCTGAGGATTGTTCTGGCTATTCTTGGATGTTTGTGTTTCCATATGAATTCCTGTGTTGTTTTTTCTAGGTCTGAGAAGAATGTTGTTGGTAATTTAATGGGTATTGCATTGAATTTGTAGATTGCCTTAGGTAAGATGGACATCTTCACAATGTTGATTCTTCCGATCCATGAGCATGGGATATTTTTCCACTTGTTCATGTCGGCTTTGATTTCTTTGAGCAGTGTTTTGTAATTTTCATTGTAAAGGTCTTTCACGTCTCTGGTTAGGAAGATGCCAAGGTATTTCATTTTTTTTGTGGCTATTGTGAATGGAACTGTGTTTTTTATTTGGGTTTCTGTTTGTTTATTATTGGTGTAGAGAAATGCGATTGTCTTTTGTACATTTATTTTGTATCCTGAGACTTTGCCAAAGGCTTTTATCAATGTAAGGAGGTCTTTGACAGATTATCTTCGGTTTTCAAGGTACACCATCATATCATCTGCATAGAGAGATAACTTGACTTCCTCTTTTCCTATTTGAATACCTCTGATTGCCTCCTCTTCTCTGATTGCTCTAGCCCAGGACTTCCTATACTATGTTGAACAGGAG
>NW_007245536.1:0-3352 GCF_000164805.1 Carlito syrichta | reverse complement strand
CGTCCTGGCACTCTACTAGATCATGATATATTTTTAAAAATTTGTTGCTAGATTCTGAATGCTAACATATCAGAAAATCTTTGCACCCATTATCATGAGAAATATGGGATGTTCAAAAAATCAAGGGGGACAGCTGAGTAATGCATACAATGGGCTTGCAAATATGCAGATGTGTTGATATTTAAAAAGGTCTTCTCACATACATAGCTGTAACTCAGGCAAAGACTTTTCAACCATTAGAAACATATCCCATCGGGAGTTTTTCAAAAGTCTCGAGTGGCTAAATTTTCATTCTTTTTTGTTTGGTAGAGTCAGGTCTCACTATGTTGTCTAAACTGGTCTCAAACTCCTGGGATCAAGCAACTGCCTTGGTATCCCAAAGTTCTGGGATTTTGCTCTGCCTGGGAGTTTCACTTTTAAAAAATGAAAAGAAGCCAGGCTCGGTGGCTCAGCCTGTAATCCCGCATTTTGGGAGGCTGAGGTGAGTGGATTGCCTGAGCCCATGGGTTCAAGACTCTCCTGGGCAACTTGGCGAGACCTCATCTCTACAATAAATTTAAAAATTATCCGGGCACATTAGCGTGCGCCGGTAGTTCCAGCAACTTGGAAAACTGAGCAGAAGGATCGCCGGAGCCCAGCAGGTCGATGCTGCGGTGACCGGGAGTGGCCACTGCACTCCAGTCTGGGCGACAGAGTGAGACTCCAGGTCAAAAAAAAAAAAAAGAAAAGAAAAGAATTACAGAAATTGATTTTGATAACGGAGGCACAACATTGTGAACTGTCCACTTAAAAGATTTAAGATGGTAAATTTTGTTATGCATATGCTGTCACAATAAAAAATACAGAGAAAACAAAGACAAATAAACAAAGAATAAGCCGGGCTCCAAGGCTCAGCCTGTGATCCCGTGTCCTTGGGAGGCTGAGGTGAGTGGATTGCCTGAGCCCACTGGTTCAAGACCGGCCTGGGCAGCAGGACCTCATCTCTACAATAAAAATTTTAAAAAACCAACTGGGTGTGGTAGCGCATGCCTGTAACTCTAGCTACTTGGAAGACTGAGGCAGAAGGATCGCTGAAACCCAGCAGGTCAAGGCTGCGGTGGCCAGGAGCGGCCACTGCACTCTAGTCTGGGTGACAGAGTGAGGCTCCAACACAAACAAACAAACAAAAACACCCAAAACAACAACAACAACAAAAAGGATAAAGATTTGGGTGACTATCTCTGCCCTGTTCCTCACTAACATCCCAAATTTTCTATTTGGGCACCCCTCTCTTTCAAGCTTCTCTCAGCAGGCGGAACAAGATTCCCATTTATGTGCCAGCATAACTGATAAGATTGGGACCAAAAATAAACTTTCTATTAACCAGAGTTCTCCCAAACAGCTTTCTCTCTACAATTCAGAAAAGTGGCTTTTTTATTTTATATCTCAAACTCCTCTGTCACCAATTATTTTTGACTCATGATAATTTCATCCAAGATGTTATGGTTTTATGTTAATCTCACTAATTTCATCTTCTGATAGAATTTGTTCCTAGAACTAAGGTCAACACGAAGATTGCTATTATCTGGTTAGGACTGCCCAAGAGGTCAAAAGAGTATGCAAACACAAAACCTGCAGTGGAGAATCCTAGGTACTCTGTGGTTCCTGCTGTGAGACTGAATGGAGCAACTTTGTTCCTTGTGTTCTGGTGGCTTGGGATTCCACACTTCCATATTGCTTTCATATTGGCCTGGAGGGACCCTTGGAGAGACTACTCTGGTTGTTGTGCTGAGAGAGGATCATGAGGGAGATCAAGCCAGGTATCCATCCATAGAGGCCGTTTCCCTGGAGCTTTTTAGAGGTTTCACTTTGAAATCACCATTAATTGACCTAAGAAAGTAAAATCTATCTCTACAATAGGACACCGTGATATGAAAGCTTGTTCCTTGCAAAACTCACATTGAAACATAATTCCAAATATGACAGCATTCAGAATGGGGTCTTTAAGAGGTCCAGGTCCTCAAGTTTCAATATCAGCTGTGCTAAGGAGTAAAGGCATATCTAGCAAGTTGGGATAGGTAAGAAGGGCCCAGTTCTTTCTTACAGTTGCATATTTTCTTTTGGGTGTACAACATTGCTGTGTTCTCCATACCTAATGAGTACGTGGGATGATGTCATCCCACCATTTCCAGCGTTTTTCACAGGACCCTATCCCACCTTACATGATTTTGTCCTGTTTCTTCTTAGTACTTCCTTTTTGCTCTGCTTTTCCTATTTCTCATATGATTTCCCCAGATCAAAACAGTTTCCTTTTTATAGTGAATTCACATACCTAGAAGTTTTGCAATGTGTTATTTACTTTTTGTGGGCATATGCGTCTTCTTTGTATGGAAGAATATTAAGTGTGCAGGTAATTTTTTTTTTTTTTTGAGTTGGAGTCTCACTCTGTCACCCAGACTGGAGTGCAGTGGCCTCTCCCGGCCACCACAGCCTCGACCTGCTGGGCTCCAGCGATCCTTCCGCTGGAAATACAGGCATGCGCTACCACACCCGGCTGATTTTTTGATTTATTGTAGAGATGAGGTCTCGCTGCCCAGGCGGGTCTTGAACCCCAGACTTGGGCAATCCACTCACCTCAGCCTCCCAAAGATGCGGGAATACAGGCTGCGCCACTGAGCCCGGCACAGGTAATTTTTAACTTATTTTCTGTAATTCACGCATTTCCATGATCTCTAACAGATTCCTTTTTATTGGTTGTTGATATTTTCCCCCGATAAACCTCTGCCACACATTCCGTATCTGCTGTCCCATAAGGACACTCGGATTAACATTCTGACATCATTGCTACATGGAACAGCCCCTTTCTCTTTCTAAACATCATAAGAAGATACACAACAGTGACACCACGGGGGAACCTGGCACTAAACACCCAAGAGCAGTCCCTTCACTAGATTCTGCACAAAAAATGATTGAAGAGAAAGATTTCTTTCTGAAGAGATGCCAGACCCAACCTGCTTCTACTCACACACTTGCCCAAATTTTAAAGCTACGTTTTACACTAGCCAGTGAAGCTCCTTAGCCACTGGTTTTTAGACACACCACACTGCAACATGCCACAGACTAGAGGCTGTCCCTGCTCCACCACAGAGAGGGAAGACTTTTTCTACACCCATGCTGGTATGATTATAAGGCTGTGAGGTCTCTCTACAACCAATATTTGGAAACAAAGTGTTCTAAAGCCAGGGAAATGCTGTGAAGTCTCTCCAGCATCAAGCAGATGTCACAATGGTCACTGAGGACACCCAAGGAGATCCATTGCCAGTTTGGAGATCTAGTTTTAAAAACCTCCTACTCTGTCTTCCAGGGACTCCTC
>NW_007245535.1:0-5769 GCF_000164805.1 Carlito syrichta | reverse complement strand
CTAGTTAAGTCAGCTAGTTTAGCCAGCTGGCTAGCCAGTTGGCTAGCTTCTTAAGTCAACTAGTTAATTCAGCTGGCTATACACCTGGTTAGCTAGGTAGCAAGATAGTTAAGTCTGCTGGCTAGCCAGCTGCATAGCTAGTTAAGTCAGGTCGTTAATTCAACTGGCTACCCAGTAGCTATCTAGATAAGTCAGCTGTCTAGCCAGCTGGCTAGCTGGTTAAGTGAGCTAGTTAAGTCGAGTGACTTGCCAACTGGCTACCTAGGTAGTTAGCTAGTTTAGTCAGCTGGATAACCACCTGGCTAATTAGAGGTATCAATTAGTTAAGTCAGCTGGCTAGCCAGCTGGATACCTACTTAAGTCAGCTGGCTACCCAGCCTGCTATGTAGGTAACTAGCTAGTTACGTCTGCAGGCTAGCTAGCTGGCTAGCTAGTTAAGTCAGCTCACTAAGTCAGCTGGCTATATAGCTGGGTAGCTATTTCAGTCAGCTAGTTAAGTAAGCTGGCTAGCACACTGGCTAGCTGGTTAAATCAACTAGAAGGTTAGCTGGCTAGTAATCTGGGTATGTAGGTAGATAGCTAGATATGTCATCTGGCTAGCCAGATGCCTAGCTGGATAAGTCAGCTAGTTAAGTCAGCTAGCTAGACAGCTGGGTAGTTAGGTAGCTAGCTAGTTAAGTCAGCTGGATAGCCACCTGGCCATCTAGTTAAGTCAGTTTGTTAAGTCAGCTGTCTGGCCAGCCTTCTAGCTGGTTAAGTCAGCTATTTAAGTTAGTGGGCCACCCAGCTTGCTGGCTAAGTAGCTAACTAGTTAAGTCAGCTGGCTAGCCAGTTGAGTAGCTAGTTATGTCAGCTAGTTGAATCAGCTGGCTAGCCAACAGGCTAGCTAGTTAAGTCAACTAAAGTCAAGTGTCTTGTCAACTAGCTACCTAGGTAGCTAGCTAGTTAAGTCAGTTGGCTAACCACCTTGCTAACTGGTGATATCAGTGAGTTAAGTCAGCTGGCTAGCCAGCTGGCTAACTCGTTAACTCAGCTATTTGAGATAGCTGGATACCCAGTTGAGTAGCTTTTTAAGTAAGCTAGTTAAGACAAGTGGCTAGCCAAATGGCTAACTAGGTACCTAGCTAGTTGTCAGCTGGCCAACCAGCATGCTAGCTGGTTAAAAGAGCTAGTTAAGTCAGCTGGCTACCCAGCCTGCTAGCTAGGTAACTAGCCAGTTAACTCTGCTGGCTAGCCAGCTGGATAGGTGGATAAGTCAGCTAGTTAAGTCAGCTGGCTATCGAGCTGGCTAGGTATATAAGTCAGCTACTTAAAACAGCTGACTAGCATGCTGGCTAGCTGGTTATGTCAGCTAGTAGGTCTGCTGGCTTTTCACCAGGCTATGTAGATACCTAGCTAGATAAGACATCTGGCTATCCTGTTGGCTAGTTGGTTAAGTCAGCTAGTTAAGACACCTGGCTTGCCAGCTGCCTAGGTAGGCAGCTAGGTAAAGTCAGCTGGATAGCCAGCAGGTTAGCTAGTGATGTCAGCTAGTTAAGTCAGCTGGCTACCCAGCTGACTAACTACTTATGTGAGCTAGTTGAGTCACCTGGCTAGGCAACTGGCTAACTGGTTAAGAAAACTAGTTAAGTCAGCTGGCTAGCCAGATGGCTAGCTACGTATCAAGCTAATTAATTCAGCTGGCTATCCAACTGGCTAGTTGGTTGAGTCAGCTAGTTAAGTCATCTGGCTATCTAGTTAAGTCTGCTAGTTAAGTCAGCTTGCTAGCCAACTGCCTAGATGGGTAGCTAGTTAGTTAATCAGCTGGCTAGCTAGCTGGCTAGCTAGTTAAGTAACCTACTTAAGTCAGCTCGCTAGACAGTTAGTTAGCTAGGTAGCTAGGTACTTAAAACAGCTGGCATGCCAGCGGAACACCTAGGTAGCTAGCAAGTTAAGCCATCCGGCTAGATAGTGATGTCAGCAAGTTAAGTCAGCTGGCTCTAGTTGAGTCAGCTTGCTAGCCAGCTGGCTAGCATGTCAAGTCAGCTAGTTAATTCAAGTGAATAGCCAACTGGCTATCTAGGTAGCTAGCTAGATAAGTCAGTTGGCTAACCAGGCTGCTAGTTAGGTAGCTAGCTAGTAAAGTCTGCTAGCTAGCCAGCTGGCTAGCTGCTTAAGTCAGCTAGTTAAGTTAGGGGGCTATCAAGCTGGCTAGCTATTTAAGTCAGCTAGTTAAGTCACCTGGCGAGCCCGTTGGCTAGCTGGTTATGTCAGCTAGTTGGTCAGCTTGTTTGTCACATGGCGGTGTCAGTAGTTAGCTTGATATGTCATCTGGCTGGCTAGCTGGTTAAATCAGTTAATTAAGTAAGCTGGCTAGGTAGGTTGCTAGCTAGTTAAGTTAGCTAAATAGCCACCTTACTAGCTAGTGATTTCAACTAGTTAAGTCAGCTGACTAGCCAGCTGGCTAACTATTTATGTCAGTTAGTTGAGTCAGCTGGCTAGCCAGCTGGCTAGCTGGTTAAGTCAACTAGTTAAGTCAGCTGGCTAGTCAGCTGGCTAGCTAGGAAGCAAGCTAGTGAAGTCAGCTGGCTATCCAGCTGGCTAGCTGATTATGTCAGCCAGTTGCATCAGCTGACTATCTAGTTAAGTCAGCTAGTTACATCAGCTGGCTAGCCAACTGCCTAGCTGGGTAGCTAGCTAGTTAATCAGCTGGCTAGCCAGCTGGCTAGTCAGTTAATTAACCACAAGTCAGCTCGCTAGCCAACTAGTTAGCTAGGAAGATTTGTAGTTAAGTCAGCTGGCAAGCCAGCGGGATATGTAGGTTGTTAGGGAGTTAAGTCAGATGGCTAGCCACCCAGCTAGCTAGTGATGTTAGCTAGATAAGTCAGCTGGTTAGCCAGCTGGCTAACTAGTTAAGCCAGCTAGTTGAGTCAGCTGGCTAGCCACCTGGGTGGCAGGTGAATTCAGCTAGTTAATTCAAGTGACTAGCCTACTGGTTAGCTAGGTAGCTAGCTAGTTAAGTCAGCTGGCTACCCAGCTGGCTAGCTGTTTAATCCAACTAGTTAAGTCACCTGGTTACCCAGCCTGCTAGATAGGTAACTAGCTAGTTAAGTCAGCTGGCTAGCCAGCTGGCTAGCTGGGTAAGTCAGCTAGTTAATTCAGTTGGTTTTCCAGCTGGCTAGCTTTTTAAGTCAGCTCTCTAAGTCAGCTGGCTAACCAGCTATCTAGCTAGGTTGCTAGGCAGTTGAGTCAGCTGTCTAGCCATATGGCTAGCTAGTTAAATCACCTAGTTAAGTCAGCTGGCTTGTCAGCTGGCTAGCTATGCAGCAAGCTAGTTAATTTATCTGACTAGCAAGCAGGCCAGTTATTTCAATCAGCTGGTTAATTCAGCTGTCTACCCAGCTGGCTCTCTAGGTAGGTAGCTAGTTAAGTCAGCTGGCTAGACACCTGGCTAGCTTGTTAAGTCAGCTTGTTTAGTCAGTTGGCTGATCAGATAGCTAGCTG
Source organism: Carlito syrichta (assembly GCF_000164805.1). Lineage (NCBI taxonomy): Eukaryota > Metazoa > Chordata > Mammalia > Primates > Tarsiidae > Carlito > Carlito syrichta. The sequence continues at coordinate 2,286 of NW_007245535.1, read as the reverse complement.
GTTAAGTGAGCTAGTTAGGTCAACTGGCCAGCCAACTGGCTATCTAGGTTGGTAGCTAGTTAAGTCAGGTGGCTATCTAGCTGTCTAGTTAGTTAAGTCAGCTAGTTGAGTCAGGTGGCTAGCCAGCAGGCTAGCTGGTTAAGTTAGCTAGTTAAGTGGAGTGGCTAGTCAATTGACAAGCTAGGTAGCTAGCTACTTAATTCAGCTGACTAATCACACATCTCGCTATTGATATCAGCTAGTTAATTCAGCTGGCTAGCCAGCTGACTAACTAGTTATGTCAGGTAGTTGAGTTAGCTTCCTAGCCAGCTGACTAGCTTGTTCAAACAGCTAGTTAAGTCGAGTGGATAGCCAACTGGTTAGCTAGGTTGCTAACTAGTTAAGTCAGCTAGTTAATCACATGGTTAGCCAGTGATATCAGCTAGTTAAATCACCTGGCCCACCAGCTGTCTAACTAATTAAGTCAGCTTGTTGAAGCAGCTGGCTAGCCAGCTGACTAGCTGTTTAAGTCAGCTAGGAAGCCAAATGGCTACGCAACTGGCTAGCTAGGTACCTAGCTAGGTAAACCAGCTGTCTAGCCAGCTGGATAGCTGGTTAAATCAGCTAGTTAAGTCAGCTGGCTACCCAGCCTCCTAGTTAGGTAACTAGCTAGTTAACTCTGCGGGCTAGCCAGCTGGTTATCTTGCTAATTCAGCTAGTTATGTCAGCTGGCTATCCAGCTGGGTAGCTAGTTAAGTCAGCTAGTTAAGTCAGCTAGCTAGCTCGATGGCTAGCTTGTTAAGTCAGCTAGTAGTTCAGCTGGCTATTCACCTGGCTAGATAGGTAACTAGCTAGATAAGTCATCTGGCTAGCCAGCTGGCTAGCTGGTTAAGTCAGCTAGTTATGTCTGCTGTCTAGCTAGGTAGCCAGCTAGTTAAGTCAGCTAGTTAAATCATCTTGATAGCTAATTAAGTCAGTTAGTTAAGTCAGCTGTCTAGCCAGCTACCTAGCAGGGTAGCTAGCTAGTTATGTCAGTTGGCTAGCCAGTTGGCTAGCTAGTTAAGTCACATAGTTAAGTCAGCTCGCTGGCCAGTGAGTTAGCTAGGTAGTTAGGTAGTAACATCAGTTGGCAAGACAAAGGGTTATGTAGATAGGTAGCTAGTTAGGTCAGCTGGCTAGGCATCAGGCTAGCTAGTTATGTCAGCTAGTTAAGTCCGCTGGCTATCCAGCTGTCTAGCTAAGTAGCTAGCTTTTTAAGTCTGCTTTCTAGTCAGCTATCTATCTCATTAAGTCATCTAGTTAAGTCATTTGGCTAGCCTGCTGGCAAGCTAGGTAGCTAGGCAATTAATTCAGCTTTCCAGCCAGCTGGCTAGCTAGTTAATTCATCTAGTTAAGTCAGCTTGCTAGCCAGCTTGCTAGCTAGTTAGCTAGCTAGTTATGTCTGCTGTCTAGCCAGCTGGATACCTAGTAAAGTCACATAGTTAAGTCAGCTGATGAGACATCTGGCTCGCTAGGTAGCTTGCTAGCTAAGTCAGCTGGTTAGACAACTAGGTAGCAAGATAAGTCACCTAGTTAATTCAGCTGGATAGACAGCTGGCTAGATATGTAGCAAGCTAGTTAATTCAACTGACTAGAAAGCAGGCCAGCTAGTTAAGACAGCTAGATAAGACAGCTGGCTAGACAGTTGTCTAGCTAGGTAAGTACCTAGTTAAGTCAGTTGGCTATCCAGCTAGCTAATTAAGTCAGCTGGTTAATTCAAGTGGCTATCCAACTGGCTATCTAGGTAGCTAGCTCATTTAGTCAGTTGTTAAGCCGGCTGGTTAGCTGGTTAAGTCAGCTAGTTAAGTCACCTGTCTACTCAGCCTGCTAGCTAGGTAACTAGCTAGATAAGTCAGCTGGATAGCCAGCTGGCTAGCTGGGTAAGTCACCTAGGTAAGTCAGCTGATTAGTCAGCTGGCTAGATGGTTAAATCAGCTAGATAAGTAAGCTGGCTTACCAGCTGTCTAGCTAGAAAGCTAGGTAGTTAAGTCAGCTGTCTAGTCAGCTGGCTAACTTATTAAGTCACCTAGTTAAGTCAGCTGGCTTGCTGGCTGTATAGCTATGTAGCAAGCTAGTTAATTCAGCTGACTAGCAAGATAGCCAATTATATAAGTCAGTTAGATAAGTCAACCAGCTAGCCAGCTGGCTAGCTAGGTAGCAAGCTAGTTAAGTTAGTTGGCTAGCCAGCTGGCAAGCTAATTAAGTCAGCTAGTTAAGTCAGTTGGATAGCTTGGAAGAGAGCTAGTTAAATCAGCTGGCTAGCCAGCT